>NC_072381.2:61456515-61759545 GCF_028885625.2 Pongo pygmaeus
TTTTGGTTACTGTAGCCTTGTAGTATAGTTTGAAGTCAGGTAGTGTGATGCCTCCAGCTTTGTTCTTTTGCCTTAGGATTGACTTGGCGATGCGGGCTCTTTTTTGGTTCCATATGAACTTTAAAGTAGTTTTTTCCAATTCTGTGAGGAAAGTCATTGGTAGCTTGATGGGGATGGCATTGAATCTATCAATTACCTTGGGCAGTATGGCCATTTTCAAGATATTGATTCTTCCTACCCATGAGCATGGAATGTTCTTCCATTTGTTTGTATCCTCTTTTATTTCCTTGAGCAGTGGTTTGTAGTTCTCCTTGAAGAGGTCCTTCACATCCCTTGTAAGTTGGATTCCTAGGTATTTTATTCTCTTTGAAGCAATTGTGAATGGGAGTTCACTCATGATTTGGCTCTCTGTTTGTCTGTTGTTGGTGTATAAGAATGCTTGTGATTTTTGTACATTGATTTTGTATCCTGAGACTTTGCTGAAGTTGCTTATCAGCTTAAGGAGATTTGGGGCTGAGGCAATGGGGTTTTCTAGATATGCAATCATGTCATCTGCAAACAGGGACAATTTGACTTCGTCTTTTCCTAATTGAATACCCTTTATTTCCTTCTCCTGCCTAATTGCCCTGGCCAGAACTTCCAACACTATGTTGAATAGGAGTGGTAAGAGAGAGCATCCCTGTCTTGTGCCCATTTTCAAAGGGAATGCTTCCAGTTTTTGCCCATTCAGTATGATACTGGCTGTGGGTTTGTCATAGATAGCTCTTATTATTTTGAGATACGTCCCATCAATACCTAATTTATTGAGAGTTTTTAGCATGAAGGGTTGTTGAATTTTGTCAAAGGCCTTTTCTGCATCTATTGAGATAATCATGTGGTTTTTGTCTTTGGTTGTGTGTATAAGCTGGATTACGTTTATTGATTTGTGTATGTTGAACCAGCCTTGCATCCCAGGGATGAAGCCCACTTGATCATGGTGGATGAGCTTTTTGATGTGCTGCTGGATTTGGTTTGCCAGTATTTTATTGAGGATTTTTGCATCAATGTTCATCAAGGATATTGGTCTAAAATTCTCTTTTTTGGTTGTGTCTCTGACAGGCTTTGGTATCAGGATGATGCTGGCCTCATAAAATGAGTTACGGAGGATTTCCTCTTTTTCTATTGATTGTAATAGTTTTAGAAGGAATGGTACCAGTTCCTCCTTGTACCTCTGGTAGAATTCGGCTGTGAATCCATCTGCTCCTGGACTCTTTTTGGTTGGTAAGCTATTGATTATTGCCACAATTTCAGCTCCTGTTATTGGTCTATTCAGAGATTCAACTTCTTCCTGGTTTAGTCTTGGGAGAGTGTATGTGTCAAGGAACTTATCCATTTCTTCTAGATTTTCTAGTTTATTTGCGTAGAGGTGTTTGTAATATTCTCTGATGGTAGTTTGTATTTCTGTGGGATTGGTGGTGATATCCCCTTTATCATTTTTTATTGTGTCTATTTGATTCTTCTCCCTTTTTTTCTTTATTAATCTTGCTAGCAGTCTATCAATTTTGTTGATCCTTTCAAAAAACCAGCTCCTGGATTCATTAATTTTTTGAAGAGTTTTTTGTCTCTATTTCCTTCAGTTCTGCTCTGATTTTAGTTATTTCTTGCCTTCTGCTAGCTTTTGAATGTGTTTGCTCTTGCGTTTCTAGTTCTTTTAATCGTGATGTTAGTGTGTCAATTTTGGATCTTTCCTGCTTTCTCTTTTGGGCATTTAGTGCTGTAAATTTCCCTCTACACACTGCTTTGAATGCACCCCAGAGATTCTGGTATGTTGTGTCTTTGTTCTCATTGGTTTCAAAGAACATCTTTATTTCTGCCTTCATTTTGTTATGTACCCAGTAGTCATTCAGGAGCAGGTTGTTCAGTTTCCACGTAGTTGAGCGGTTTTGAGTGAGATTCTTAATCCTGAGTTCTAGCTTGATTGCACTGTGATCTGAGAGATAGTTTGTTATAATTTCTGTTCTTTTACATTTACTGAGGAGAGCTTTACTTCCAACTATGTGGTCAATTTTGGAATAGGTGTGGTGTGGTGCTGAAAAAAATGTATATTCTGTTGATTTGGGGTGGAGAGTTCTGTAGATGTCTATTAGGTCGGCTTGGTGCAGAGCTGAGTTCAATTCCTGGGTATCCTTGTTGACTTTCTGTCTCGTTGATCTGTCTGATGTTGACAGTGTGGTGTTAAAGTCTCCCATTATTAATGTGTGGGAGTCTAAGTCTCTTTGTAGGTCACTCAGGACTTGCTTTATGAATGTGGGTGCTCCTATATTGGGTGCATATATATTTAGGATAGTTAGCTCTTCTTGTTGAATTGATCCCTTTACCATTATGTAATGGCCTTCTTTGTCTCTTTTGATCTTTGTTGGTTTAAAGTCTGTTTTATCAGAGACTAGGATTGCAACCCCTGCCTTTTTTTGCTTTCCATTTGCTTGGTAGACCTTCCTCCATCCTTTTATTTTGAGCCTATGTGTGTCTCTGCACGTGAGATGGGTTTCCTGAATACAGCACACTGATGGGTCTTGACTCTTTATCCAATTTGCCAGTCTGTGTCTTTTAATTGGAGCATTTAGTCCATTTACATTTAAAGTTAATATTGTTATGTGTGAATTTGATCCTGTCATTATGATGTTAGCTGGTTATTTTGCTTGTTAGTTCATGCAGTCTCTTCCTAGTCTCGATGGTCTTTACATTTTGGCATGATTTTGCAGCAGCCGGTACCAGTTGCGCCTTTCCATGTTTAGTGCTTCCTTCAGGAGCTCTTTTAGGGCAGGCCTGGTGGTGACAAAATCTCTCAGCATTTGCTTGTCTGTAAAGTATTTTATTTCTCCTTCACTTATGAAGCTTAGTTTGGCTGGATATGAAATTCTGGGTTGAAAATTCTTCTCTTTAAGAATGTTGACTATTGGCCCCCACTCTCTTCTGGCTTGTAGAGTTTCTGCCAAGAGATCCGCTGTTAGTCTGATGGGCCTCCCTTTGAGGGTAACCCGACCTTTCTCTCTGGCTGCCCTTAACATTTTTTCCTTCATTTCAACTTTGGTGAATCTGACAATTATGTGTCTTGGAGTTGCTCTTCTCGAGGAGTATCTTTGTGGCGTTCTCTGTATTTCCTGAATCTGAATGTTGGCCTGCCTTGCTAGATTGGGGAAGTTCTCCTGGATAATATCCTGCAGAGTGTTTTCCAACTTGGTTCCATTCTCCCCGTCACTTTCAGGTACACCAATCAGACGTAGATTTGGTCTTTTCATATAGTCCCATATTTCTTGGAGGCTTTGCTCATTTCTTTTTATTCTTTTTTCTCTAAACTTCCCTTCTCACTTCATTTCATTTATTTCATCTTCCAGGGCTGATACCCTTTCTTCCATTTGATCGCATCAGCTCCTGATGTTATTACATCATCTCATTCAGCAAAAGTCTTCTGTCTAATAATCTTTATTTAACACATTCTAAAATTTCATATCACACTATCAAAATAATAAGAAATAACCATATGTTTAGTAATGCAGGGGATACAACATTTTGTCAACAGCAGTTTTACTGGAATGAAGGGAAATAAAGAATTAGGTGCAGGAAGTAGACAGAGCTATTATACATAACTCTGTCATCAAATTTTGCCTTGGATAGGAGCAAAAATAAAAACAACAGCAACAAAATCAGACATGAGCTCAGGGATGGAAAATAGGCAGTGGCAAGTTTTTCCTAAAGATGGATGACACCTTAGCAAGTGTTTATTCAAATGATCCAAAAGAGAATGCAAAGTAGATGAAAGAAAAGAAAACATGAGAGGGAAGTCCTTGAGTTAGCAACAGAGAAGACATCACTGGTCACATGGGAAGTTTGCCTTTGAGGGGAATAGGGGCAGTCATTCTCTTAGCTATGTGCAAAGAAAGTAGTGGATGGGCAGCTTGAGAGACTTACACATCTGGCACTGACTGAAATAAGTAAGTATGAGAGGCACGGTGGGATTTTCCTAGAGCTGCATTGTCCAATATGGTAAGCATTTGCCGCATGTGGGGTTTAATTACAAAATAATATTAAATAAAATTAGAAATTCAGTTCCTCAGCACACTATCCACCTCTCACATGCTCAATAGCCACATGTGGCTAGTGGTTACCCTAGTGGGCAACATATTTTCCATCAAGGAAGCAAGTTCTACTGGGCAGCCTTGGCCTACATTGCCTCATGAAGCAATAGGCATACAATTCAGTATTAACTATTAATGTAAAGCTGGCAGGTCAGGGGATCCCTGGAGGCTCTTCTCTTCCTGCCAAAGTTCAGATGGGTTGGAGAAATAATCTCATTGTAAAGGGCTGACTGAAGGTCTCTGTATTAGGCCATTCTTGTACTGCTATAAAGAATTACCTGAGACTGGGTAATTTATAAGAAAGTAAGTTTAATTGTCTTGTGCTTCTGCAGGCTATACAGGAAGCATAGTGGTATCTGCTTCTGAGGAGGCCTCAGGAAGTTTCCAATCGTGGCAGAAGGTGAAGGGTGAGGAGGGACATCACATGGTGAAGGCAGGAGCAAGAGAGAGAGGCTTTAAGCGAGATCTTGCTCTGAGTTCACAGGAGATCTCGTCCTTTAAAAGTGTGTGGACAAGATCTTCTGTGAACTCAGAGTGAGATCTCATCACCAAGAGGATAGCTCAAGCCACTCAGGAGGGATCTGCCCCCATGACCCAAACGCCTGGCACCAGGCCCCACCGCCAACATTGGGGATTACATTTCAACATGAGACTTGGACAGGGACACACATCCATACTGTAACAGTCTCCTTTAGCTAAACTCCTGTGTATCCGCGGAACTGGCAGCCTGCTATGACTTCTTTTCCAACTTTGCTAGGTAATAAATAACAAGTTACCCTCTTGCTGCTTTAATTTGCATTTCTTCAATAACTAATGAGAATAAACTTTTTTGTTAGTTTGTTTCAACTCTAGGTAGTATTTCATTTTTGTACAAATTTTACATTTCAAAGTATATTTTGCTTAAGGACATAAAATTTCATTTTTTATTGGGATTAGGATTTTAAAACTGTGTTTGTTATGCTAAAAATACTTTCTCCCAGCTTGTCGTTTTCCTTCTATGTATGTATTAGCCAAGACATGTTTTAATGTTTAGGTATTTCAGTGTGTTTTTTTCTTTTGTAGTTTTGGTCTTTGGTATGAGACTCTACCATCCTCAAATGAAATAAACTATCATTTTTCTGGCATATCTTTTTTAATTTAAATCTTTAATATGTACATATACACACAGAAACACATCTGCACTCACACGGAATTATTTGGTGTAAATTATGAGATAGAATGTAACTTTGGTACTTTTAAAAGTACAATATACAGAAGAAACATTCTTCTGTATATTTCTTATATAAACTAGAATATAAGTCCAGATGTTCTTAATAAATCCACTAAGATATGATCTTTGGAATCACTCTCATAACTATTTGAATAACTGTATTTTTTAAATGCTCTGTAATATGTGTCAGTCTTAGTGTACTTTCATTCTATTTTATATTTTCTTCATTTTGTTTTTGAAAAGCAACCATTTATTAGAACAAATACAAGAGTATGAAAAGACGGAAAACAGGAGGGTAGAAGAGGGGGAGAGAATGAGGTCTGCATCAGATATCAGTTATGGAAACACATAAATGCTTACTTTTTAAACATTTACATTTAAAAAGTGAACATATATAGATCACTTACACTTTTCTTAAAAAAATCAAAGGCAGACAAGTTTGGCTGAAATAAAACCAAGAAACACAACCAAAACTCCCCCATAAACCTGAAAGTCCATAGAGAATTCAATTTCTCATTTCCATTCAGAAATCTGGCTACAAAGTGATTTGTCTGCTACTCGGGATGGTACAGAGTGCTGAAAGAAACCCAGCTCTTGAGTCTCTTAGATCCCATCCTGAAGGAAGTGGTGAGAAAGCCAGCAGACCACGGGCAAGTCAACTACTGGCTACTTGGCAGGATGTCAGACTGTGCTCTCTCCATTCCCCAGGACTTCACAAAACCTTCTGGTACTGCCAGTGCTAGGTGAACAGTGAGAACAGAGTCCACAAAACACAGAGAACCAGAATGTGACTGCAAGGAGCCAGGACCTTGTGCTTTTTCATGGATTACAATTCTAGGGCCAAGGAGAGAGAAAGAAAGAGCCCTGTTGGGAAGAGGAGCTGGCTGCACCCCTAAACTGAGATGGAAAGAGTAAGGCTCTTGAACCCACACCTGGGCAAGTAGAAATAGAGTCCAAAGTTTTCTCAGACCAGAGGGAAAAAAGGTCAAGGTTAGGTTCAGACTGCAGACACTGAGAAACAGATGACAGATACTGAATACAAGGAATCGGATGAAGCTTTAAGGATCAATGCCCAATTCTGAGTGTTATACACACTTCTAGGAAAAATAATTCCAAGGTAGCTTTTTGGGGCGGTGGAAACAAGGTGGTCACATTTATTCAATCAGCTGGTCCCTATGAGGAAGGAGAGGGTACAGATACCACAAAGGGGTACAGTCACCCAGCTGTCCTGGGATCAGTTTGGGGAGTGGTAAGAAATGACATAAATCAAAACCATTGAAGTTTGCTTTGATCCTGAGACAGTCTGAGTCTGCTTCAAACCAATGGAGAATGGAACTTTAATCCCCAACCTGCAGAGAGAAATAAGCAGTAGCATTCCTGCCTCACGATTCCTGAATCCAATGTTCTTGAATCTGAAATGGCCTCCCTCTGTGAATGTAAGACATAGAAAATCTTAAGTGGCTTCCCCAACAGCATCCTAAGTAAGTCTGGACTGGTAAGATGCCAATATTCATGAAAACACTGTCAACATCTGAACTAGCAGCTTTGATGAGGGGTGGGGGCAGAGAATTTGCCGAGTCACTAAGTAGTTCCAGTCTTGGAGACAGCTCAGTGAGGACCAAAGCCTATGTGTCAGGCTTCAACTCCAGCTCAAGGTATTGTCCATAGAGGACCCTAAAATATTCTATTAACTTGATTTACAATGCCTCACAACAACACCCCTGTGAGGTAGGTCAGTATTATTACCCCCATTTTGACAGATGGGGAACTGAGGCATTGAAAGAAGTGACTTGCCCAAGGTCAGCCATTATGAATCAGTTGAGGAGGTGGGCACACAGAGTCAGCATCCACTCAATTCTTGTTCCATTTCCCAGAGTGTTTTACTTCTCAGAGTGCACTTGGGAGCCGAGGAAAGTTGGCAGGTACACCTCACTCTGCAAACTAGATTAAGTCAATCAACCCAAGAGTATTAACTGAGGACCTATTATTTATCTAGTATAATGTGAGGAATCTTGGAAAAATGAACTGCTCCTGAAAGTCATATTATGGCTGTTTTGAAAATAAAATTACATTTTTAACAGTAAGGACATGAATTCTTTTGTAAAGAAATATTCACTTTAACTTAGAAAGTGAAGGACTAAGTCACACTGATTTCTCAAAGTTTTATATTGAGTAACCTGAATTCCTAAAATCCAGAAAGTAAGACCACATTCCAACAGAAACAATGAATAAGAACCATTTCCCCAATGGTGGTTCTTGGTAGTGCTCTTACAAAGCTGCAAGGTTGGTGGAAGAAAAATTTTAGAGTGGTTTTATTATCTCCCAAAAAGCATTATTTTTGTTGAAATTATTGTAAAATTATAGATTAACTTGTAGAATACTGGCTTTTGAGTAATATTGTGTGATTCTTTCTAGTAAAAGCATAAATATTCAGTTGAATATTTTTAATAACCCAAAATACAATTTTTATTGATTTCTTCATCTATCATTATTATGTTAATTTTATTTCTATTTATATTTTCTATTTTATGATTTAGATCCTTCTAACTTTTATTTTTCAAACAGATAATATTATATGGGAAACATATATTCATTATATTTTATTTAATCCTTTAATCAGTTCCCAATTTAAAAATAAATAATTTTTAATTATACTAGAATTGTATGTTGCAATTTATGTAAAATCTTTAAAATATCATAGATGAAGTTAAACTCCTAAAACATTATAGATGAAACTAGAGTCCTTCCTGACCAGCAACCACTGTCTCAGAATATGTCCAGAGGTGAAAATACAATTGTCTGTAGTTTTTCCTTATTAAATACATGAAGTGTATGCTTTTCTAGATATCTAGTTATTTCTCCAGCTGATGCAGTATTGTAAAATGGCAATTAAACAATAACTATCAAATAAAGTGAGTGATATTAAAAAGTAAAGCACTGCCTTAAAAGGGATAGGTCCACTCTGTTTTCTGGATGAGTTATTTAACAATTTTAATGCTGTTTATAATTGGAAGGCCATAGTAAAATAAGAAACTTTACAAAGAATATTACAAGGTTAACATATGACTGGTAAAGATAGCATGAAAAAAGAAAACTACAAATATACACATTATAAACATAGACGCAAAATTTTAAAAATATATTACTAAATAGAATCCATTTCAAGGATGCAAAAATGGATCAAAGTTAGAAATAATTGCAATAAACTTTAATAGATGATAGTAAACATTTAAAAGAGGAAAACATTTTATCATCAGGAAAAATTCCAAAATAATGATATTTACATATTATGTTTACTTTAAGCAAACATGCAGAGACAAATACTCTCTCAGAAGAAAGAAAGAAGGAAAGATACATTGATTGCTAGGAAGAAAAAGAAAGAGGGATGGAAGGAAGGAAGGGAGGGAGGGAGGGAGAGAGAGAAGGAAGAAGACGGGAGGGAAGGAGAGGCAAGGGACAAAAATTAAATTGAAACAGTGATGTCTTAGTCAAAGACCTTTTGGTGGTTAGGTACAAAAATTCACATTAATTATTTAAATAACAGCCTAGAGAAAAGAAGTTACCACTATAAATATGCAGCAGCAGCAAATGGAGACAAATGGCAAGGAGTTGCACCTCACAAGAGACTGAAACCATAAAACATATATGTTCAGAAACCAAGTCTCCCTCTCTCTCCCTTTGAAGATTGTGCTCTTCTCAGAATGAGCTGCAGGGTGGAGACAATGTCTAAATAGTTTCTGGGCCAGGCACAATGACTCATGCCTGTAATCCCAGCACTTTGGGAGGCCAAGGTGAGTGGATTACTTGAGCCCAGGAGTTCAAGAGGAGCCTGGGCAACAGGCGAAACTCCGTCTCTACTAAAAGTACAAAAATTACCTGGGTGTGGTGGTGTACACCTGTGGTTCCAGCTACTCAGGAGGCTGAGGTGGGAGGATCATTTGAGCCTGGGAGGCGGAGGTTGCCTCATTCGCCACTGCACTCCAGCCTGGGCAACAGAGCAAAATTCTGTCACTAAATAAATAAATAAACAAACATCCTGAGATTTTGCTGAAGTTGTCAGCTTAAAAAGCTTTTGGGCTGAGACAATGGGTTTTTCTAGATATAGGATTATGTCATCTGCAAACAAAGATGACATGACTTCCTCTCTTCCTATTTGAATACCCTTTAATTCTTTCTCCTGCCTTATTGCCCTGGCCAGAACTTCCAATATTATGTTGAATAGGAGTGGTGAGAGAGGGCATCCTTGTCTTGTGCCATTTTTCAGGGTGAATGCTTCCAGCTTTTGCCCATTCATTATGATATTGGCTGTGGGTTTTTCATATATGGCTCTTATTATTTTGAGGTATGTTCCTTCAATATCTAGTTTATTGAGAGTTTTTAACATGGAGGCATGTTCAATTTTATCGAAGGCCTTTTCTGCATCTATTGAGATAACCATGATTCTTTAGTTATCTTTATGTGATGAATTATATTTATTGATTTGCATATGTTGAACCAACCTTGCATCCCAGGGATGAAGCCAACTTGATCACGGTGGATAAGCTTTTTGATGTGCTGCTGGATTTGGTTGACTGGTATTTTATTGAGGATTTTTGCATTGATGTTCATCAAGTATATTGGCCTGAAGTATTCTTTTTTTGTTGTGTCTCTGCCAGGTTTTAGTATCTGGATGATGCTGGCCTCATAAAATGAGTTAAGGAGGAGTCCTTTGTCAATTGTTTGGAATAGTTTCAATAAAAATGGTACCAGCTCTTCTGTGTACCTCTGGTAGAATTCAGCTATAATTCCATCTGGTCCTAAGCTTTTTTTTTTTTTTTTTTTTTTACTGCCTCAGTTTCAGAACTTGTTATTGATCTATTCGGGGATTCAATTTTTTCCTGGTTCAGTCTTGGGAGGGTGTATGTGTCCAGGAATTTATCCATTTATTCTAGATTGGCTAGTTTATGTGCGTAGAGGTGTTTATACTATTCTCTGATAGTTGTTTGTATTTCTTTGGGGTCAGTGGTGATATCACCCTTATTGAAACGGGAAAGTTTCCCATGTCCCCCTCGCAGGGTGTGCAGCAGGGGGAGTGGTTCGCTTCTTCAGTGCCACACTGCTCAGACCTCTAGGAAGCATACAGATGGGCAGGTTGTGGGGCTGAGACCCCACGGTAGTGTCTAAGGGTGGATGTTTACAGCTCCTGAAGCCCCAGTGGGCGTGTGCTACCATGTGCTCTTTTAGTTTGCCATCTATAGGCGGCTTGTGTTAACCAGCTTAATTAGACCCTCTACCTTGTCAAAAGGACAGAGGGCTTTCTGTATTCTGGGTTCTTGTCTTGGTGTATGGGAAGAATTGGCTAACGCCTGGACTTGGAGAATGAGTTCAAAGTTTTACTGACTGGAAGTAGCTTTCAGCAGATGGGGGAGCCAGAAGGGAGATGGTTTTCCCCTGGAGTCAGGCCACTGAGTGACCCAGGGCTCTCCTTCAAATGCCCTGGCCAAACTCCACGTTCTTCCACCAGTCGATGGCCTGCTGGAGTGCCGGTGTCTGTCGGTGTGCTCCCCATGTCCTCTCAGCGTCCAGCTACTTGTATCTTCTTCCACCAATCTGCTCCTCTCGATGTCCAGTCACTTGTGTGTCTGCCCTGCCTGCTAGGTTCTGGGGTTTTTATAGGCCCAGGATGGGAGTGTGGTGGGCCAGGGTGGTCTTGGAAAATTCAACATTTGGCAGGAGTAGCTGTCCTCACCTAGGTTTGTGGGCACAGGCCCAAAGGTGAAGCTCTAGTCAGGGACATGCCTTTCTCTACCCAGCACTTTCCTGCCCCCCTCCCACATCATTATCATTTCTGATTGCGTCTATTTGGTTCTTCTCACTTTTCTTCTTTATTAATCTAGTTAGCAGTCTATCTATTTTATTAATTTAAAAAAAACAGCTCTTGGATTTGTTGATTTTTTGAAGAGTTTTTTCATGTCTCTATCTCCTTCAGTTCTGCTCTGATCTTGGTTATTTCTTGTCTTCTGCTAGCTTTGGGGTTTGTTTGCTCTTGGTTCTCTAGTTCTTTTAGTTGTGATGTGAGGATGTGATGTGAGGATTGCTTGAGCCAAATGCCCAACAATGCTTTAGCTGCATCCCAGGGATTCTGGTACATTGTCTCTTTGTTTTCATTAATTTCAAAGAACTTCTTAATTTCTGCCTTAATTTCATTATTTACTCAGGATAATAATTATAAATAATTTTATTATTTATTCAGGAGCAGGTCATTCCATTTCCATGTAGTTGTGCGGTTTTGAGTAAGTTTCTTAGTCTTGAGTTCTAATTTGATGGCACTGTGGTCTGAGAGATTGCTTGTTATTATTTCGGTTCTTTTGCTTTTACTGAGGAGTGTTTTACTTCCAGTTGTGTGATCAATTTTAGAGTAAGTGCCATGTGGCAATGAGAAGACTGTATATTTTGTTGTTGTTGGGTGAAGAGTTCTGTAGATATCTACCAGGTTCGCTTGACCCAAAGCTAAGTTCAGACCCTGAATATCTTTGTTAATTCTCTGTCTTGATGATCTGCCTAATACTGTCAGTGGGATGTTAAAGTCTCCTAATATTATTGCGTGGGAGTCTAAGTCTCTTTGAAGGTCTCTAAGAACTTGCTTTATGAATTTGGGTGCCCTTGTATTAGGTGCATATATATTTATGATAGCTCCTCTTGTTGAATTGAACTCTTTACCATTATGTAATGCTCTTCTTTGCTTTTTTGATCTTTGTTGGTTTAAAGTCTGTTTTGTCAGAAACTAGGATTGTGACCCCTGCTTTTTTCTGTTTTCCATTTCTTGATAAATTTTCCTCCATCCCTTTATTTTGAGCCTATGTGTGTCTTTGCATGTGAGATGGGTCTCTTAAAGACAGCATGCCGATGGGTCTTCGTTCTTTATCCAGCTTGCCATTCTGTGTCTTTCAATTGGGGCATTTAGCCCATTTACATTTAAGGTTAGTATTGTCATGTGTGGCATATAACCAAAGGAATATAAATCATTCCATTATAAAGATACATGCATATGTATGTTCATCGCAGTATTATTCACAATAGCAAAGACATGGAATCAATCCAAATGTATCGTCTCTACAAAAAATACAAAAGTTACCTGGGCACAGTGCCTCATGCCTGTGTTCCAGCTACTCAGGAGACTGAGGAGGGAGGATTGCTTGAGCCAAATGTCCATCAATGATAGATTGGATAAACAAAATGTGGTACATCTGCACCATGGAATACTATGCAGCCATAAAAAGGAACAAGACCATGTCCTTTGCAGGGACATGGATGGAGCTGGAAGCCGTTATACTCAGCAGACTAATGCAGAAACAGAAAACCAAACACCACATGTTCTCACTTATAAGTGGGAGCTGAACAATGAGAACACATGAACTCATGTGGGAGGGAACAGTACACACTGGGGCCTGTTGGGGGAGAGGGGGAGGAGAGAGAGCATCAGGAAGAATAGCTAATGGATGCTGGGCTTAATACCTGGGTGATGGGTTGATCCGTGTAGCAAACTGCCATGGCACATGTTTACCCAGGTAGTAAACCTGCACATGCTACACATGTACCTGGAACTTAAAATAAAAGTTGAAGAAGATTCAGCCAGGTGCGGTGGCTCATGCCTGTAATCCCAGCACTTTGGGAGGCTGAGGCAGGTGGATCACGAGGTCAGGAGATCGAGAACATCCTGGCTAACAGGGTGAAACCCCATCTCTCCTAAAAATACAAAAAAATTAGCCGGGCATGGTGGCACTCGCCTGTAGTCCCAGCTACTCGGGAGGCTGAGGCAGGAGAATGGCATGAACCTGGGAGGCGGAGGTTGCAGTGAATGGAGATCGCGCCACTGCACCCCAGCCTGGGTGACAGAGCGAGACTCTGTCTCAAAATAAAAAAAAAAGTTGAAAAAGATTCACAGAAATGAGTTTGTGGTGCCAAAGAAAAGTAACTAGAGCAGTGCAGCAGCAGCCAGATTCTGAGATGTTCGGCCATTCCACCAAACCCGAACCTTCTCTGCCTCTTTCCCAGAAAATCAGATCAAAATGTGGAAAAGTGGATTTGAAAGCCATGGCAGCTCCTTGTACTGGGGATCCAGCAGCTACATGCAGTCCCCAGGGGCCTTTGGATTGCTGACACCTTCTCAGGTGTCGAGCCCAGCACATTGTACCCTGTACTATATCTAAGCTGCTTTCTGCCACTTTGATTGATGAAGTGTTTAAAATTGGGAAAGTTGAGATTTCACAGGTCACTATTGTGGGGGATCATCCAACATGCAGAGAAGGCTCCAACAAATATTGTTTACAAAATAGATGACATGACAACTGCACCTATGGATGTTCGCCAGTGGGTTGACACAGATGACACCAGCAGTGAAAACACTGTCATTCCTCCAGAAAAATATGTCATTGTGGCAGGCGATTTCAGACCTTTTCAGGACAAAAAGAGCCTGGTATCCTTTAAAATCATGCCCCTGGAGGATATGAATGAGTTCACCACACATATTCTGGAAGTGATCAATGTACACATGATACTAAGCAAAGCTAGCAGGCAGCCCTCAGCAGGGAGAGCACCTATCAGCAATCCAGGAATGAGTGAAGCAGGGAAATTTGGTGGGAATAGCTTCATGCCAGCAAAGGACCTACTGTGGCCCAAAACCAGGTGTTGATTAAGCATTGCCCAAGACTGAAAGAATTGAACTTTCAGGATCTCAAGAACCAGCTCGACCACATGTCTGTATCCTCCATCAAGCAAGCTGTGGATTTTCTGAGCAATGAGGGGCGCATCTATTCTTCTGTGGATGATTATAATTTTAAATCCACAGATGCAGAATAACTGGATCTAATTGGGTACCTGAGCTATTTCACAGCTGGACCTAGTTTCACACTCTATTGTCTCCAGCTGTGCATATGTTTGGCCAGGTGTCTTCTAGGAAGTAGGTTTCATCTATATAAGGTGTCCACTGACATCCTTTTGAAACTTACTGCTCTTCTGTTTTGTTTTGTTTTGATTGAAGCTCAGGGGGAGATGGGCAATTGACAGGGATGAAATCCAAGGTGGAATTCTTCGAAGAAGTTACAAATTAGTCTGTTACAACATCAAAATAGATGGAATTGGAGGGATGCTTCCAGTAGGGTACTTAGATAATGCTCGGGTCCTTAAATAATGAAAGTACTTAAATAATGCTTAAATATTTTTTCTTCTTAAAATGTTTCCTGCTGAAAGAAGATGAGCAGGACTAGGCCCTGTGGGCCAAGCACTGGAGGAGAAACCCACTGGCCTCGGCCTGTTTTCATTTCCCACTTTGTTATGTGGCATTACGTTCAGAATTGCACTTCCCTTCACCTGCTTGTCATGACTGCTGCTTGTCATGATGATGTGTTTCTGTGAACATGAGGTTCCAGGGTAGTGCCTCCAGGGACAGAGGAAAGCAAGAAGTTTTACTGCATTTTGTACAAAATAAGTACATTCATATGTTTAATAAAACAGTTATATTGAAAAAAAGGTTGAAGATAAATAAATAAATAGCTTCTGAATTCAAATCCCAAATGTATCCAGGGCCACAGAGCATGACTCCTCTAAATAAATAGATAGATAAATACATAGTTTCTGCGTTCATATCTCAAGAAGAGAATCTGATCAATGTTGTCCAGCTCTAACTGTGGACCTATGGCTTCTAACAAACTGGGCCAGAGGCTGAGGCCCACCAAGCAGGGCCTGGGGAGAATCAGGACTTAATAAAATATGCTAAGCAGGCACAGATGTGGAAGCAAATAGAGCATTTTAATTAAAATCCCAAATAAAGCAAGACTTTTTTTAATAAATAAAATTCAAATATCTCACCAGTTTTTGCCTAGAATACTTTATCTCTAAACTTTTCATGCGTATTTCAGCCCAAGAATACTTTATTTTAAATTTTGTTGCTCTTTCTTCATCTTCCATTTTCATGTTTATTTTCTTTTTATTTTGAGAAAATTAAGAGAAATTTATAAAGAACGATTTTCAAGGGCCCATCCAAGACTGACATTTTAACATATTGATGTTCGATTCATTTATTTTTTAATGAAAATAAATATTATAGATAAATATGAAATCCATTTTGTTTTTTGTTCCTATCCCATTTTCTTTCTGAGAGATACAAAGCATCATAAATTTTCTATGTATGCTTCTAGGCCTTTAAAAAATTTTTTGAACATATACAAGTATGTTTACATTGTTTGGTGTGTTTTTGAAATTTAAAAATGCTATTATATATGTGTGTGATTTACTTATATAATTTGTCATTAAATTTATATAAAGGCTATCATAAATGTATGTATCATTTGGCAGCTTATTCTTTGTTGATGTTAAGATTTAGCAATGTTGATATACAGAGATCTAGTTTATTCCTTGTGCCTATATCACATTTCATTTTTCATCTTCCTAATGATGGACATTCAGATGTTTCCATTTTTTTCTATTACAAATGATATCATATGGTATATAGTTTTATAGACTTCCTTGCATATGACATGCTTTCATTAAGTTACTATAGCAGACATTGTTTGTACACTATCCTTATTCTGTATGCCTTCCCTGTTGTATTCTGAAGACTGACTTCTGTGAACACTTGCTGGCTGTGTTCTGAGAACACTTCCCTGGCTGGACATATGCTCAGAGCAAGCTGAAAGTGCACAAGAATTAATGCTCCCAGAAATAGCCCTTAACCAGAGATGGACAGGGAATTGGAGATAAATACCCCAGATTTTTCACCTCTTGACTAGAATAACCCTGAAGATTTGTTCTACAAACTGTCTTCTACAACTCCTCCATCGATTGAGCTCCAGTTGTCCACGGTGGTAAATTGCTGGTAATCCACCCTTGTATTGGCTTCCTTTTCTGTCTCACTCCCAGCCTCTCACTGGCATTTCCCAGAACTACCTCATACACACACAAAAAAACTATTTGCACTGAAATCTTAGTCTCCAGGTCTGCTTCTGAAAGCATCCAAACCAAGGGAGCAATATACATAAGAGTGTAATTGTTTGGTAGTGGAGTATGAATATTTGGGATACATGTAAAAAGTCAGATTGTATGTATGTATGTCAATTATGCATGAATTGGAAATCAATTGTCAATTTCCAAGTGATTCTACCAAGTAATTAGGATTCTCATTAGCACTGTATAAGTTATATTTTGAACACTTAATATCAGATTTCTTGTTAATTTTCTAGTAAGTGGGAAATTATATCCTGTTATTTCTTATTCTCATTATTGGTGATCTCTTCTTTCCATATGGAATGCATATTAGGCATATATGGTGAATTAACTAAATCTATCATCAGTAGTTCTCATTTTAAATTTATCATATTCCTTTCTTCACCTTTACCCCAGAAGACATGGAAAACTCACCAATTTTCTAATTCACTCATCTGATTTTCTCACAGTCAATATACTGTGAACTAGGTTTATTGCTTTTGCTTTTTAAATATTGCATATATTTTCTGAATATTTTTCTGAAAATATGTTCTTGGGTTTTTTCTTTGTTTGTTTTGTTTTTTTGTTTGTTTGGTTTTTTACTGTGTCATATAGCATGCTTGCTTTGGTGGTGGGAAGATAGCTTGCAAGTTTACCCACAAAACTTCTCATTGTTTGAATTACTTCATCATTTGATGTATTGTATGGAATTCCTTTTCATTTAAAAAAGAAGTCTGTGCATGTGCACACCCAGATTTAAGAGAAGTTCTTTTTTATATTAGGGGCAAAGAGAAAATAAGAATATTGATATTTTATCTAATTTTAAAAAGAGAGATGTTTGGAAGTGTAAGATACAGTTTTTAGTCTTATCAAAGATGAGATACAAATACTGGTGAAGACAGTTGTATGGCAGAGATTTCCCATATAGAAAGTGTTTTCCTTTCCATGTTAGTTATTGCCATTTCTTACATAAAGCCAAAATGCTCTAAATAGCAAAAATGCTTCTCTAAATAGCAAAAATGCTTTCATCAGCTTATGGATAAGACTCTTTTTGGATTCCTGTTCTTGACACAGACTTTGTCCAATGCACTTTTGTACTAATATTTTTCCATTTTTATTTTGCAATAAGAAGTTATTTTTCAATGGGAGGTTGGAGAGCAGGGCAATAAACACATGGGCTCAGAAAGCTACTTTGCAATAAGTAAAGTAGCTTTCTGAGTAAATTTTTAAAGCAAAAATAAAACAATGATGAATGCATTTAAAATTCTTTGAGAAAAGGCACTGAGTAGATAGTCTCCTTTACTAGAACAAAAAATGATTAGCTCAGAATTCAACCATAATCTAATTCAATTATACCTAAATCTCTAACAATTTTCTGTAAAGCTTTAAAAATTATGCCTTTTGACATTGCCAGTATTAGTCGCTTTAAAAATCCATTTCGCCTTCCTTTTGACATTGCTTCATTTCAGACCAATTACAAATAATGCAGCCTCAACAAGTTTTTAAAAGCTCAAACATACTATGAAGTGATGCAGAACAGAAATTAAAATTCATGTACTAATTTTTCTTTTTATGCTCATAACTATGTATTCCTACCCAGTATGCTACTGAGACCTTAATATGAATAATTTTGAAATATTTTCCTCTATTTAATGACTCTTTGTTCTCTAGTTAATGACTCTTTGTTATGCTAGGGAAATAATATCGAAAGTCAAATGTGCATTGTAGGTTATAACTTTTCTATACAATGGTCAGTGTCATATTCAATCTCTATGGTAGATTATGATACTCCCCAATTTGACCCTTGGGGAGTAGTTAGGATAACAGCCAAACAAAAACAACTTGGCCATTGTGTGAAAACTAGTTCACCTAGTGAAGAAAAAAATAGTCAATTTATCTGGTACCCCATAGAAAACTCTCTCTGGAGCCCCATCTTTGGATGTTGGCATTTAGGGAGGCCTCTTAGCTGCTTTCTTTTATTCATGCTGCTGGTACTGTAAGATGGTGTGGGGAACCTCTGCTGGAAGAAACCATCAAGTTCTCCACTTGACTCATCAGCTTTATGAGACTAATTGGTGATTCCTAATGAAATGATATAGGCTAAAAAAAACAAAACACTTTAATTTTAACTATTAGGATTTCTCTTGACCACTATTCTGTCCCTACCAAGAAGACCAAACAGTGTGGAGTCATGAGCCCTAATTTTATTAAAGAAATGGGCAGGTTTCCTCTTCTTTGTCTGGTATTGATATCAATTTGTTTCCTGGCAAATACCTCTCCACCTTCTTCGGTTAGGTTGGTGCAGATGTAATGGCATAACAGTAATGGCAAAAACTGCAATTACATTTGCATCAACCTAATAGTAAGTGTTTACCATCATTCCTATAGGGAAATCATACCCGGTGGTTTAAGAGAGACTAACCTCACTCTTCCAGCTGCCCAGCAGTAGGAATGTGACCTTGACTTCATTTGTCACAGTTCCCAAATGCCCCAGACCTCAAGGAATGGTTAAGAAATAGAAATGTCATCAAAAGGAGGCAAATGAGAGTTCTCTCTACCTGGAATATTTTTTCAGTGTTATCAAAGAAGAAGCTTTCCTTGTCCTGAAGTTAAAATGCCGTTGGGATGGAAGTCTCAGGCTGCCAGGAACCATCATGCATATCACATAGAAAAAGCTTGTCTGAAAGATGGAGGGTCACAAATTTAATGACTTTTTTAAATGCCTGGATCAAACCAAGCCTGAAGCTAGATAATGTTGAATAATTTTGTTTGTTTGGGGCAAAATTGGGTGTGCTTTAAATTTAAGTTTCAGTTACCTAGCTCTCTTACTTAAACTGGAAGAATCCTAAGATACACACTCTCACCTTGGCTTTAAGGCAAAAAAAATTTAAAAAGAAAAAAAAATGCAGAGAGAATCCAAAGTAAAGTGCACTGTTTCTATAATTGATGACATTCAATTTTCCACAGAGCAGAAAAAAAGATCTTTTGAAAATGTAATTTCATGAGCATTATTTCCCTTCTTAAAAACTTTCAAATTCTTTTTGCCATTAAAATTAGGTCCAGTCTTCTTTCACACTTTGCCACCACTGCTACCACATCTCATGCCATTCTCCCTCTTCTCTCTGCTTGGCCTTTTCTCTGAGAGATTCATTCATACTTCAGGGCCTAGAGGATTGCTTCCAATTATTTGTATAGTCCTTCTCATTTTGAATATTTCAGCTCAATTGTCACTTCACAATTAAGTTTATCCCTGTTGACCCCATCTAAAATAACCAATGTTGACTATGTTTAATAATAATGGATTACACACTTGCAATTTTCTAAGAGAGTAGATTTTAAGTATTCTCATCTCCCTCTCACACACACACACGATAACTATGTAAAGTGATGGATATGTTAACTAGACTGATGATGGCAATCATTTCACAACATATGCATACATCAAAATATCACATCATACACCTTAAATAATACAATTTAAATTTCAATTATACCTCAATAAAGCTATAAAATAGGATAAAATAGCCAATGCAAATACTTTCTAACTTCATACTTTATTTCTATATATTACTTTTATGCTACAAAATTATCTTTATTTTTAATTTTTGTCATTTACCCACTTAAATCCATTTGCCCCTCTAAGAACGTGGGCTGGGTGCAGTGGGTCACGCCTGTAATCCTTGCACTTTGGGAGGCTGAGGAGGGCAGATCACCTGAAGTCAGGAGTTCAAGACCAGACTGGCCAACATGGCAAAACCCTGTCTCTACTAAATATATAAAAATTAGCCGGGCGTGGTGGCGGGCACCTGTAATCCCAGCTACTCGGGAGGCTGGGGCAGGAGAATCGCTTGAATCCGGGAGGCAGAGGTTGCAGTGAGCCGAGATCATGCCACTGCACTCCAGCCTGGGCAACAGAGCAAGACTCTGTCTCAAAAAAAAAAAAAAAAAAGTGAATTTCAGGAGAGCAGGGACCCTTTGGATTTTGCTCATTGCCACATCTTTAGAAGTTATAACAATAACTAGCTCAAAAACACACCAAATTCAAAATTGTTGAATTGATAAATGTTTAAATAACACCTTCCTTGTTTTATTTTTGCCAAGCAGTATTCTGTTCTAGCTGTCTTTCTTCTGTAAGTCATTCTCTCCTTTCTATCCAGCTCCTTTTAGAATCTCTCTCCTCTTCCTCTTTTCACTTCTTTCTCTCTTTCTCTCTCTCTCTCTCCCCCCGCCTCCTATCTTGCAGTTTCACTACTATATGTCTAGTCATAAATTCTTTTTAGTTATCCAGCTTGAGCTAAATTCTCACCGATCTTGAAAGGTGTGAAGCCATTAATTCTCTAAATAAGGCCTCTTCCCAAATCTTTGTAGTTCATCTTTTGAGATGCCAATCAGATGTTTTTAAGAGCTTCGTATTCTATCATCCATGTCTCTTTGCTACTTTTCTGTACTTCTTATATATATGTCTATATCATGATATACATCTATCTTGTAGCTAGTTATCTCTAGTTAGCATCAGACTTCTTTCTTCAATTGAACTTTATCTGCTGCTTAACTCATCTATTAAGTAATTTTTGTCTCAATAAAAATGTTTTTCACACTTAGAAGTTCATTTTGTTTGTCAGTCTATTTTTTTTCTGATGCTTTTTTGCTTTCCTCTAAGTTTATTAATTTTATTAAACAACCCATACCCAGATATTTTATATTTTAAGCACATGGTTATGTGGTGGATGGTGAATTACTGGCAAAAAAAAAATCAGAACTCTGGCAGAAAAAAGAAAGGAAAGATGGAATAGATACTGGCATTCCTTCTGCTACATCCTTCTAGATTTCTTCCATACAAGGAAAATTTTGCTCTGCATCCTTCTTTGTAGTCTTCTTTTTTTTACCTTCCTATATCATAGGCAGTTCTTCACATGTATATAATGGCTGCATATAATTGTATTGCATGGAAGTCCCAAAATGTATTAAAGTGATGTTTATTTATTGAATTCTATTGATAGATATTTAGATTACTCCCGGCTTTGGCAACTGTAATACACACAGAATGAATGTTGGATACATAAATGAGAGTTAGATTACATAGACAGATGGTAGATAAATAGAAGTAATTAAAATAATATTGGAATTTACCTTCCAGAACACCTGTGCCTGGGAGTGATGTATATAAGATAAGTGTACGCTTATTTTTTTCTCAGTCAAAACTAGCTATGCCCCATACATTTTGCTATGTGCTGTTGTCATTTTCTCTAATTAGCAAAAAGCCTGTAATTGCACCTTTGATTTCCTCTTTGACATATGATATTTAGACATTTTAATTGCTGTGTTATTGCTTTTCAATGTTAAACATTCATTTTTTCAATTTATTTTTAGTTTTATTACAAAATATAGAGAGACAGAAAAAAAATGGCCAATACAATTTGTGCTTTGAAGATTTTATTGGCATTTCCTTTGTGGCCCAACATATGTTAGTTTTGAAATTATCAGTTGACACAGAAAAAAATGAGTATTTTTCCTAAGGTGTAAATGTTTAATTAAATATATCGGGTTAAACTTAATTTGTATAGAAATTAGAGCTTTTATATTTTTTGAGACTTGATTAGAAAAATTAGACAGGGAAAATGCTTTGCATTATTTATTTTGATACAATTTTTTAACACATAAAGATCCCCAACAGTTACAGCTTCATTGCCAATGGCACTCTGTAGTAAATAAATTGATTGACTTTGTCCTGCTTAACGCTCCTCGCTTTGGATTCCACATAATATTTTATTATGGAGGTTTAGCAAAGGTCCCATGGATAAACTTATGGTTGCTCTTGACCAGTAGAGTTTGACAGAAAAAATGCTAGGTGACTTTTGAGCTAGGTCATAAAAGCCCATGCAGCTTCTGCCTGGTTTCTTCAAATGTCCGCTCTTGGAATCTCCCTCTCATAACCCAACCATCCTACTACCAGAAACCCAAGCCATATGGACAGGCCGTATACAGGTACTCCAATGGACAACCCCAGGTAAGTCAAGCCCTTCAATCATCCCAGCCAAGATTTTGCATGAGTAAAGGAAGAAGCCTCCAGGTGATATCCAGCTCCAAGCATGTGAATGACTTCCAGATTGTTACAGACTGAATATTTGTGCCCCCTTCAACATTTGTATGTTGAAACCCTAACTCCCACGGTGATGGTATTAGGAGGTAGGGCGTTTGGGAAATAATTAGGTCATGAGAGTACAGCCCTTATAAATGGAATTAGTGCCCTTATAAGAAGACGCCAAGAAGTTGGCGCACTCTCTTTCCACCATGTGAGGATACAGGAGAAGTTAGCAATGTGCAACCTGGAAGAGGGCTCTTCCATGCTGGCAGCTCCAGCTCAGCTTCCAGCCTCCAGAACAGTGAGGAATAAATTCCATTGTTGATAAACTGGTCAGTTTATGGTATTTTTTATAGCATCCCAAATGGACTAAAAAATTGATCTTCCCCAGCTAGTGTTCCTCAGACATTATGAAACATAGATGAGTCAAACCTGCTATGGCTTGCAATTCCTGAACACAGAATCTGCAAATGGTTTGTTACTTATGCCACTATGCTTGGGTGGTTATGCATCGTATGCAAGTATAGACACTAATCTTGGAAACTCTGCTTCATTATTGCTTATATGTGCTTTATAAAACTTTTTTACCCTTTTACAGTTACTGTTTTGTGATTTTAATCAAATCTCTTGAGAATATCATATAACTGCCTATTTTAAATTGTTTATAAATTAAATAAATTATGATTGATAATTATTTCTAGCTTATAAGTCAGATTTTGCCCTTCATAAAGTATCTTAACGTAACTACATTATTTTTAAACTGATTTACATAATTTTAGAAGTTGTACTCTTTCTTAGGTCTACTTAATATTGCCTTGTCCAACACGACTTGAAATATATTCTGTTCACTTTTACTTTATTCAAAATGTTAAAAATACTAGGAAGATAATATTTGTCAACTTCATTTTCAGGCTGTTTTCATTCTCCAGTTTCTCTCAAAATGTGATGTGAGTTTCCTGGACCCTAAGCAGGAGCTTCTCTCTTTATTTTTGCACTGACAGGATGGTGCAGGGGGTCATAGAGGCACAGGTGGTCCAGCCAGTGCAGGTGTCCCGGGGGAGCTCAATTTTATCTAGTCTCAGAGAGGCTATAATAGGCATGACTAAAAAAAACCTTTTAAATCCAGGAATTGTTAAATATCATGGAAATTATTTGTTACCCAAAGGTTACAAGGACTTTCTTTAAAACTACCTTGGACCAAATTTTTATTGATATTTATACTCTTCTTTTTCAATTTACTTTATGGTTTGGAGTATATTAGGTTCACTTCCTTTTTATTAGCCAATGATAATAATTTATATGTTCTGGCAATGGCTATTCATTTCATCAAGATATTAAAACATAATTATAGAATTTTATACAACATCGTTTTGTGAATTACAATCACTTTTTCAATCTCAATATTGTTTAAATTAAATGCCTCTCTATTTCATTAGTTTATTTAAAGAACAAAATGTTTTATCAATTCTGTTGTTTGTGATGTTTCTTAATTAATTTCTTTCCCCTCTTATGTTGAATAATTCACCTCCTTTGTTTCCTTGGAATTATTTTAATCTGTATTATGATTTTTGTTATTGTTGTTGTCTTATCTAAAAATCAGTTTTTGGACATGACACTTTTTCTCTGTAACTCTTTTTTTTTTTTTACTTAAGATTACTTTAAATATTTTTGCTTAGACTTCCTCTTTATTTCACTTCAATCTTTGCTAGGCTTATGTGAATGTCTGGGGAAAAAATTTCTGAGCTCTAGTTTTGATGCCTCTACCTCTTTTTCAGAGAAGGAAGCCCCAGGCTGAATTCAGGAGTTTTGATCTTGCTGGCTATATTTGGGGTTCCTGGATGAGCTGCTGGGGTTGTGTGTGGTTATGTACTATGAATAAAACACCTCCTGGCACGGAGCTGCTTGTCCAAGTGGGCACAGAACTTGGGCAACAGAGTTCTGCTTATTTGAAGTTATTTGCCACTCACCTCCTGTTTGATGGTCTCATGACATCTCCTGGTATGGGAATCTTCTAATGAGACTTACTTTGTAGTGGCAGCAATCTAAAAGGGCTTCACACAGCCCAAGGCAGCCGTCTTGCTTGAACCTGATATTGTCACACCAACTTGAGACTCTCAAATAATCCTTGCACATTTAGTACCACTATGCTCTAGAGATGCAAGTAAAGATCGAGAAGGATTACTTAATCCAATATTAAACACAGAAGCACTCTCTTAGGAGGGTTTTTAATGCAGCTGTTTAATAGAAAACATTGGCCTTAAACAATAGTTTAAGATGAGACTGGAAGATAAGACTGCATTTTAAATTAAGTACCAGGGAGTGTTTGGAAAAGCAGAACAGGTCCACAGCACAACCAGCCTCCCAACCTTAACTGTTGCAGAATCAGTTTCTAAAAATGTAGACAATCTGAGGACAGAATCTTCATAACAGAAGGGTCTGAAGAGTCTAAGGAGAGGTAGCTAGAATAGCAACATCTGGAACCAGTGAATATATGAGACCGCATGGGTGGAGCCAGGATCACCATAGGCATAGATGAGAACATCCTAGCAGAAGTGCAATAAACAGTGTTACACGAGGTTAATTTAGCATCCTGGAATTCAGCAGGAAGCCTGTTAGAGACTTGATGGAGAACACATGTCATTAATCCAGATCAAACAGGGTTAAGGTTAGGATAACCTTAGGGTCTGCAGGTGAAATGAATGCCATAGCTCAAGGTCAAGGGCAATGTTCTACTTACCTCAGGCACTGCATCCTTAGCAGAACTTTGTTTTCTCGGCTGCTGTTCAATAGGCACTAGGCATTTATGGCTATTTAGATTTAAATTAATTTAAATTAAAGATGATTTAAAATTCAGTTCCTCTGTCTCAATAGCCATATTTATTTTTCTTTTAAGTTCAGGGGTACATGTGCAGGTTTGTTACATAGGTAATCTTGTGTCATGAGGGTTTGCTGTACAGATTATTTCGTCACCCAGGGATTAAGCCTAGTACCCATTAGTTATTTTTAAAATATGCAATATTCGCATTCTGTGTATGGCACAGAATGAAGATTTCCAGCATTGTGGAAAGTTCTATTGTCTTGCATCTCATCTTACAGAAAGATACAAGATCATTCACCAAGGCTGATATTGGGACTGCCATTCGTGTTTATTTTTATCTAATTTTAAAATTTATATTTGTGTATATTTTATAATTCATGTAATAGATCAGTATCTAATATACGTAATTTCTAAAACTTGATGTTTTGTATATAACTTCATTGCTTTACTATTCTTCCTTAGCATTACCACAATATAATATACATGATCCTCATTTTTCTTTTTTATTTAATCCTTGATAATTTCCACAAAATGTAAGCTCCAAAAAGCAAGAAGTTTGGCATTTTGCTACTATCATTTACTGAAAATGTCGTAGCATATAGGTATTCAATAAATAATTGTTGGCTATTCAAATGTATCCATTTGGGTTAATTACACAGCACTGCATAAAGACAAGACATTTATATTATAGATAGGAGAGATTTGTATATTTGTTTCAGAAAGCAGATAACAAAAAAGTAGACTTTTCTATTAGAAATCATTACATTTGGAAAAGTTTCTGATCCAAAGGAAAAGTGAAGAAACACCTCTTTCTAATTTGCACAAAAGATCAGTAGGGGCCAGCATATTGAAAGTACACATAAAATAGATTTTTTTTGAATAAGTACATGATATGCAAATTTGGAGTCTCTGTTCCAGCGGATGGAAATCTGACAGGGGCAATAACATAAAATAACTGTACTCAGAAGAGCAAGGTGGTGGTGTGGGTGGAAGGAAAGCCTGTGGAGCAGGACTTTGTGTCCTGTGCTAGTAATCAAGGCTGTAAATTGGGAGTGGGAATGGGGAGCCATCAGCACATCTCAGGGGATAAAATCAGGTTTGTTCAGAAACAGTCAGACATTGTAATAGCGGATTAGCTTGCCATTCAGCCAGCAGGTAGCACATTCTCAATAATACCTGTTGACTCAAATTCATCATTCTGATGTATATTTGATTGTCATTGTCATCAGCTGTTCTAAAACACTGGAAGATGGCCCGAGACTAATCACTCATCAGTAGACAGCAGTGCACCCTATTGATTTTGGTGTGATTTAGAACTTATAAGTACAACCCAGGAGAGGCAAAATGAAATATGGAGTCAAAAATAAGTGGGCTATCATCTGGATTCTACCTCAATTTAGACACGAGAACATAGCTTTATATTAACCTATGTCTGTCAGTTCCCATATTTGTGAAATGGTATTAATTATACCAAATTATATCTCCTTCATGGGAGTATGGAGAGTTAATTTAACCATTAGTGTAAATTCTCTAGAACAGTCTATGGCATGTGGTAGAGGCTCAGTAAATGGTGAGTGTTTTCTTCCTGCTTTCTCATTCTTAAAGTCCCAATTTGAACCTTAAAATCCTTCAATCCTTCATGTAAGTCTTTGACTGTCTTCAAAAAGATGCTGGGCTTAAAAAGCCTTACTGTGTAAGAGGGCCATGCTAAATGCTTTACACATTCTTTAAGCAAGAAACTCAGCATCATATCCCAAGTATTTCGCTCTTCACTTCCCAATACTGCATCCCCCACCCCCATCATTAAGCCAAAGTCCCCTCCTTCATGATGGAGTCAGCAATATTGAGAACAAGAGCTTGCCAAAGAGAGTTTAAATTTCACTACTTACATGAGAGAGTTTCCACTGTCTTATCCACATTCATTTCTTAATATTATCCCCAACTTTAGCCTAATCTCTGAAAGGATTATCAAATAAATTAAATGAAGTATATAGTGGCAAGCTGAGGGGAAGAGAGGGATAAAGAATACATGTCCAAGGACAACAAACTGCCCCCAGAGTGACACCAAAGGTCAACTCAGAAAGCCTACGTAGAGGAGGTTCACATTTTGAAAGAATCACTTCACTGACTTGATGATTTTGCTATGATTCATCTCTGAATTTCTTGTTTCTCTGACACATTGACACGACCTAAATTTACTATATATATATGTATATATATATATAGTGTGTATATATATATAGTGTGTATATATATATAGTGTGTATATATATAGTGTATATATATATAGTGTGTATATATATATAGTGTGTGTATATATATATAGTGTGTGTATATATATATAGTGTGTGTATATATATATGGTGTGTGTATATATATATATATCAAGAATGATCATTTCTCCTTATTTATACAAGGAAAAAAAAAGCTAAGAAAATTTCAGACATCACAAAGCATATTGGCAGAGCCTCTGGAATGCCAGTGGCCTGGGACTCTAAGAACAAAATCACCCCATCCTTACTATACTGTGATGCAAACAGAAAGCCAAATAAAGGAAAGGCACATGCTTATAAATGCCATTCTTTTTAAGTATCAAATCTTCTTTCTGATTCTCCTTTTACATCTCTTGTTCTGGGGCTGGTTTTGAGACAAGAATTCATGGAGGAAAAAAAAACTGAGAAATGAAAATTCAAAGGTTTCTAAACTTAAATAAGTAGTATTTTCCAATCCAGAAAATAGAAGGCTTGAATCATATCTCCTATGTGCATCTCTGTGAGTTTTAACTTTCTTTCTCTATTTTTGCATCTACCTCTCTACCTCTTTTACATTGTCAGGGCTACAAGAAAAGCAGGTACATTGTCACATTTTTGGTCTGACAGCCAGAAAATGTTCTTATTATGTGTATTACAAAATTTTTCCTTAAAGTACACAAAGTTGAATTTGAGCTTTGCATATATAAAGAACAGAAGGAGGCTTCAGCAGCAACATTGTGGATTTCTTGGTTGGTATCCCAACAGAGCAGTGGACTAGCCTGGGAAATGATGGTGTGTGTTCATGGATGAGTTTGGATGAAGTGAAACTAAGTGGTGTTTTCTGCCCAAAAGGAACAGTTTGATGGCCAGGTGCAGTGGCTCACGCCTGTAATTCCAGCACTTTGGGAGGCCTAGGTGGGCGGATTGCCTGAGCTCAGGAGTTCGAGACCAGCCTGGGCAACACGGTGAAACCTCGTCTTTACTAAAAAAGAAAAAATTAGCCAGGTGTGGTTGCATGCGCCTGTAGTCCCAGCTACTGGGGAGGCTGAGGCAGGAGAATTGTTTGAACCCAGGAGGCAGAGGTTGCAGTGAGCTCAGATAGCACCACTGCACTCCAGCCTGGACAACAGAACGAGACTTCATCTCCAAAAAAAAAAAAAGTTTGATATTTGTATCTTTGAATAGATTTGTTTGTTTTTCAAAATCACTCTCAGAGTGAGCTTCCTGGTCCCAGTGGAATCTATTCTTACATATGAGAGTTTAAAAACAAACAAAAAAACACCGTTAAACAGAACTTCTAACTTGATCACTCATTATTTCCCCAAATTTGATGCTGCATAACTTATAAGCAAAGCTTAATATTAAATCTTTGTGCAAAGGTTGGAAAGTAGCACCATTTAAGGGCATTTTTAAAAAGGAGAATTGAGACGCTGAAGGGCACACTCAAAAAAAGTAAAAAAAAAAAAAAATAGGAGTTTCCTCCTTTCTGGAAAGAAGTTGAAATTAGAAAAGGGTTTCCAATTTGCAAATGGCTACTTTGTTAGAAATATAATGAGCATTTATTGATTGATTTCTGTGTTTATTATGACAAGCCTAGAGTTATTAGGCTTGTTTTTTGAGGGCCTTAACATACAAGTGTGTACTAACCTGTCTGAATTCCAAACCAGGAAGGATATACTGAGATGATTCAAAGCCAGAAACTGGGGCTTGAGGGACCAGTGGTCCTTCAAGGACAGGGTGTCCTCCCTTGGTGGCTAAAAGCAGAAAGATCAAGGAGGAGGCATCCCAGACAAGTCAATTGAGAAGTGGAAAGGGCAGAAACAGATAAATCCAAGAGACAATTCCAAAAGTCAGAATTTAAGCAAATTTGGAATAGGACATAAGCCAGTTAGGAGTGAATTCAAGCTGGTGTAGGGTTATTGAAGCTGATTCCTTTAAATACTCAAGAGCTGCACTTTTCTGAGTGGGAGGGGTGTGGAGGATATAGGATCAGTGCATAAATTATTCTTCCAAATGTCTATTGTGAAAAGGTGAATAAGAGAAAATAAGATCAGAGGAGGCAAGTGTATATTTTAGGCTGTTTGTGAAGATAAAATTTGATGAAAGAATACCTCAGCCTCTCTTTCAAAAGCAGTGGTCTTATGTTGAACCAGTCATTTCCCCAATGTTTCCTTCTACCCCACAAGTGTGTGTGTGTGAGTGTACACAGGCACAGACAGACACACACACACTCAAACACAGATACTTATTGCCTCACTTCCCTCAGGCCAAAATGAATAGCAGTATTGCTACCAAATTACACTGAAATCAAGTAGGAGACTCCTCATTTCTTAGGGGGAAAAAAACTAGAAATATTTATCATTTTAAACCATGTCATTGATGTAAACATCTTCACATAATAATAATATAATGTTTGTCTAATACTGTTGGTCAGTTTTATCTCCTTTGATTTCTCTTCATCTTTGCTATCCTAAACTCATCTTTCACCTGGATGAATTTAATAGCTTTCTAATAAATCTTATTGAATTTAACATTCTTGTAATTACAAAATTGATTTTCAACATTGTAGGCAGAAAGATCTTTAAAAAATTATTAAAATAATTTAGATTGTTCTCGTCTCCATCCGAACTGTCTCCTCAAGCACTTAACCCTCCACATCGCACACTGCTTGTTTCATGTCATTTTTAGGTCTCTGTTTAAATGACATTTCTGTAAGAAACTTTCTCTATCCACACTAAATTATACTCACACACCATTATTTTCTATCACAGCATTATGCTTATTTTCTTTCTGGCTCTTAATAAAGTTTATAAAAATGGATTAATGTCTATGCCTAGTTGTCCGTCTTCTAGACTTTACGTTTCTTGAGTGAAGGGGCATATCACTCTACTATCCATTGTATCACCAGTTCACCCAAAGCCTCACAGGTGGAAGATGTTCAGTCAGTATCTGTGGAATGAATGCATGGATTAATATTTTAATTTTTTCTTTACAAAAATTATTTCAAAGAACGATCAATGGATACTAAAACCAGTGGGTAAAAGCTTTTATAAAATGGATATTCATAGAGCCTGTAAGACACAGAATAATAATTACAAAAGAGAAAATGTACACTTATGGAGAGTTCCATAGGTCACCAATGTAGCCAAGTAATTTAACTTAATATGACCAATTGTAGAACAATCTGACATTATATATCTCCTACTGCTGAAAAATAAACATATAACACCATCTATGTAACATTTGCCAAAAATATTTTACCCAAATCTGATCACAAAGAAACAGTCAAATATATGCAGAATGTGCAACATGCTACAATGCACTGAAAAGTTCTAGAAATTGAAGGTCCTGAAAAATAAAAATGTAGAAGGAAGACCATCCTAGGTTTAATAGGATTTAAGAATAACAAATAAGTATGGTACACAATCTGTTATTGGATTTTCTCTATAAAATGTTCTTAGGGCAATTGGAGAAATTTGAACATAAAATGTATATTATATATTAATAAAGTTATTTTGTTAGGAGTGATAATGATATTTTGCTTAGGTAAGTAATGATCTTATGCTTAGGAGATATATGCTGCATTATTTGAGACTAAACTGTCATGTTGCCTACTTCATGCTGAGGTTGTTCAGCAAAAAGCAACTCTATGTGTGACATATATAATTATGTGTGTGTAAGAGAAAGAAAATATGGCATAACGTTAATGACTGCGACATCTAGGTGGGAGTTCATCTAGGTGTTCATTAAACTCTTCTTTCAACTTTTCTATAGGGCTTAACCATCCATTAATTCATGAACTATACAACAACCTGTGAGGGAAGGAGATAGTTCTCTCCCAACTTTATACAAAACAGGGGTACCCTGCCCTCCAGCCATGGACAGGCCCCGGGCAGCACAGCACGAGGTGAGCTGCAGGCCAGGGAGCCTTACCGCCTGAGCGCCACCTCCTCTCAGATTGCCATGGCTTTAGAGTCTCATACAGCACAAACCCTATTGTCAACTGTGCATGCGAGGCATCTAGTTTGTGCACTCCTTATGAGAATCTAATGCTTGATGATCTGAGGTGGAAGTTTCATCCCAAAACTAGATGAGAGAATGCCCCCATCCATCACACCCTCCCCTTCCTCCTTTCCCCATCCGTGAAAACTTGTCTTCCACGAAACCCGTCTCTCGTGCCAAAAAGGTTGGTTATCCCTGATATAAGACAACATGGATGAGACAACTCTAAAAAGAGTGGTTTTCATATGTATTTTGTATGATAGCAATCTTGTTCCATCATAACTATATGAAAGCAAGATGATTCATTTTGAAATAATTAGGAAAAGTTGAACAGTATTAGCTAGGTTTTCATTGCTATAGAGTTAGTAACCAACATGGTGTGGCATGAGGCTGATTGTTATTTTAAAGGGGTGTAACATATATTCTAATAAAGACAGCAAGTAGCAAGTTGATTTTTTAAGCATGTTAATTTTAATTGTTGCAACCAGCTTGGCTTACCAGTGTTGTAAAAATAAGGCTTACTGGGCAAATTTGTCAGGTGCTGGTGAATAAGGCATCCTAGACTCTGAATCTGCCATCTTGTGGACACTTCAATAACTTTACAGTATCAAAACTGACCACATCTGTCAAAGTCATGCTGGGCTCTAAGACAGATATGGCAGCTAATATTTTTCCCCTAGAAATAGATTGTCCTCCTCAACTCTTTATCTCAGGCTGTGAGATTTTACAATCCCCCTGATATTTTAAGATGAAAGCTAAAAGCATCAATTTTAAATAATATAAAAGCTAATCATACATTTAATACCTATTGAAGTGTTCAATGTGATTTATGCATTATCTTAATCTAATTTTTAAATATATCTTTCTACATTCTGTGTATATATATTAATTAGGCTCACATTTAAAGGCCTATTTACTGTCAGAATACAAAATGAAATACAATTGTCACAACATATATGTAAATTCACTTAGAGGTAATAATAGGTATTTAATTTAAAAGACAGCATTGTGCAGGGATATGAATTTCGAACTTTATCTACTTTTCTGCTTGTATCATTTGCTTTTGTTTTGTAAACAAAGAAAATAGATTTAAGCTGAGATCAACTTGTTTGGACACATCTAATTGAAATATGTTCCCCTTCTCTCCCTCTTCCCTCTCCATTCCTGGAACAGCTTCCATAAGGAAATCGTGCAACTCTGGACTCTGCACGGCACCATTTCAAACTCTGGGGTGCAATAAAGAAAACTGCATTGCAGTTTCACCGATTTGGAATGAAAGTTGTGTGACATTAGCAAATAAATTATTCTCTCTAGATACCAACCTTAGCATTTATAAACTTAGCGTATGTGTAAGTCATTCTTAGACCAATGAGTCATTCCATAAGTATTTACTGAGCACCTATGAGATTCCAGCTATTGTGGAAGGTAGTGGTATTACAGTGGTAAACAAGCCAGATTTGATCTGTATGTATAACCTAACAAAGGACACAGTCAAAAAATCAAAGTGCAGACATCAACTTTGAAGTCAGAGAGAAAATCTGAGAGCATATGGATTTTCATTATTTTTATAAAAATGTTTGGAAAGAACTTGAACTTTATTAAAATTTAATATGTGAGTTAATAGCACTACATGCATAATTGTTAAATAAATATGTAATGTTTTGAGGTACATGCTCAAAGAATCTCACTTATAAACATATGCAATAAAAAATGTTTGGAGTCTACTAGTCAATCATATCTGAACTATACTATCCACATGAAATGACGTAGCTATATATAAAATGACAGCTGGAAACAAATCAGGCAATAACTGCACCTACATATAATTGTAATTACAAATATTTTGTGTATATATATTGCGTTACATTTATATGCGATGCTGGACTTCAGGTCCAGAAGACTTAGAGTTTAGCTCTAAAGTTTAATGTAATATAGAAGAAGAACTTTAAAAATTAAAAACCTTAAAAATAGGTAACATTATATCCAAAGTTAATAGTTGAGAAATTTCTCAAACTCTTAAGTTGCTTAAATAAGCAATTCTTATTAATGTGTTATTGGGAATTATGAAAGCAATAAAAAATATAATAATCTCACATATTCAAGCACTCAAAAAGCATAGCCATTATGCCCACAATTTAAAAATAAAAGAAATTCTCAAATACATATTCTAATCAACAAAGAAAGATTAAAATAATGAGATAAATCACAGGAAAAAGAAGTGATTTTTAAATGAACTCAACCCACTTCAATGTAGAGATAATGCTAAGACAAATGTGGTTATGAAGGTGAAAAAGTGGTCTAAGCACTCTTCTTTAAAGGCACACATGGGCCTGGCACAGTTCTTCATGCCCGTAATCCCAACACTTTGGGAGGCTGAGGCAGGAAGATCACTTGAGGCCAGGAGTTCAAGACCAGCCTGGACAACAGAGTGGGACCCCGTCACTACAAAAAATAGACAAATTAGGCAGGCATGGTGGTGCATGCTGTAGTCCTAACTACTCTGGAGGCTGAGGTGGGAGGATTGCTTGAGCCCAGGAGGTTGAGACTGCAGTGAGCCATGATCATGTCACTGCACTCCAGCCTTGGTGACAGAGTGAGACCCTGTCTCGAAAAAATAAAGAAGTAAAATAATAGGACATAGGACAAAGGACATAGGAACAAATAAATAAGTAAAATAATAGGACGTAGGACAAAGGACATAGGACAAAATGTAATAATTGTATGGAAATCAAACCCAGATTATACTAACTTAAAATTAAGGGAAGGGAGAAAATGTGTCCTATATTTCAAGTTTCAATAGGAAGATTTCAAAGACACTCTTGAGGCAAATAATTAAAGAAATAATTACAGTATCCTTTTGAAATATTTAAGAACATATATCTTCTTGGGGGTGAGAGGAAGGGACTTGTACAATGGACATAGAGTTTCAGTTTTGCAAGACAAGAACATTCTCGTCTTCTGTCACACACGAATGTATTGTACTGTACATTTAAAAATGGCTAAGATGGTAAATTTCATGTGTTTTTACCACAATATTTAAAAAACTTCCAAAATTCAGAAGATAAAACAAAAGAAAATATATTCCATATAATGAAATACAGTAAGAAAAATGCGTAAGAAATAAAATTAGAAATAAAAATCAATGCACAGTGGCTCACTCCTGTAATCCCAGCACTTCGGGAGGCTAAGGCAGGTGGATCACCTGAGGTCAAGAGTTTGAGACCAGCCTGGCCAATATGGTGAAACCCCATGTCTACTAAAAATACAAAAATTAGCCAGGCATGGTGGTGCACACCTGTAGTCCCAACTACTCTGGAGGCTGAGGCAGGAGAGTCTCTTGAACCCGGGAGGCAGCGGTAGCAGTGAGCCAAGATTGTGCCACTGTACTCCAGCCTGGGCAACAAAGCAAGACTCTGTCTCAAAAACAAAACAAAACAAAAAATGTAAGATTTTTTTAAAAGAACTTTTACAATAAATAGACAATTTTTAGGTGTGTAACTCTAGGTAACTTGTTTCACCTCTCTAATATTCATCTTTCTCTTCAGAGAAATCGAGAAAAGAACAGTTTATACAGTTGCTATTGTGCTAATTATAATAAATTGATGCATAAACTATGTCCCCTAGTACATGAAAACACCCTAGTGGATGTGGAATAGAAAATAAGATTCTGAGAACTGGAGAACTTATGCTCTTTACAAGACCATTAAAAATTCTAGAAGATTAAAGAATTCAAGAATGGGTAAAGATACGTCGAACAAAATGTAAATTTTAAGAAGAAGAAGCAACATAAACAATTTTTTAATTTGGCAGAGTAAAATTAAGTGAAATAGCTGTAAATGACAAAAAGATAATATTTTATACTTCCAAGGTAAAAGTCAATTTGAAAATATAACAGCAAGGAAGCCATCAGCCAAATAACATTATATTTAAATCTGTAAGTTCACAACTATTAAAATATTAAGGAAGGATTTTAAATTATGATAAATTATAAAAATTCTGATATAATTTAACTTACATTCATGTTATTGATAGATTAAGTAATAAAAAAAGAAGTGTACAAATTTGCCTAAGTGAGAACATATAAGGTTAGTTTCTGCTAACGTCGTTTTAAACACTGTGCATCAGAATCAATTGATCAATGTCCTTCACCACTCAAAATATGTTGTTACTTCAATCCTTACAAAACAAAATATTTCAAATGGATCAAAAACTTAGGCACAAAGCACAGAACTATAAAATTCTAGAACAAACAATGTGTGAATAAGTTTACAAACAGGAAAGGGGTCAGTCTTTTTAAGCAGGATGCAAAACCCCCAAGTCATAAAGAAAGTCACTGATAGGCCGGGCGCAGTGGCTCACGCCTGTAATCCCAGCACTTTGGGAGGCTGAGGCGGGTGGATCACGAGGTCAGGAGATGGAGACCATCCTGGGTAACACGGTGAAACCCCGTCTCTACTAAAAATACAACAAATTAGCCGGGAGTGGTGGCTGGCGCCTGTGGTCCCAGCTACTCTGGAGGCTGAGGCAGGAGAATGGCGTGAACCCGGGAGGCGGAGCTTGCAGTGAGCAGAGATCTCCCGCCACTGCACTCCAGCCTGGGCTACAGAGCGAGACTCTGTCTCAAAAAAAAAAAAAAAAAAAAAGTCATTGATAATATTGAGTGCAGTAAACTTGAATACAGAAATAGAGAACAACAAATGGCAAACTGTGTCTGTGTTTGGGAGGTGACAATGATATTTTTCAAATGTAAGATATATAAGAAAAAGACTTACCAAGGAAACACCAACCAAAAGAAGGCTGTTGTAACTCTATCAATAACACCAAAGAATATTTTAAGGCAAATAGAAGTAGTCAAGTAAAACGGGATATTTCACAATGAAGAAAAAGTCAATTCAACAAGAAGATACACAATCTTAAATTTACATGCAACTAATAACAAAGTTATCAAAGTATATTAAACAATAGTAGATAGAACTAAAAGGATAAATAGAAAATTTACATTTGTAGTTGGAGATTTCAAATATTCTCTTTCAATAACAGGTTGTCTAAAAATCAAAGGGCTAATTTTCTAAATAAAAATATACGATATTCTTCTGAATTAGTTAATATTTCATCAAAATTAAAGTTCCAACTTAGGTATCACACTGGACAAACATAATATTTGCATTGGCCTGTCAAGAAAGAAAATGTTTTTAAAAACTTCTTTGTCTCATCATAAAGGGAAAAGTAAAATAAATGAACCTTTTAACTTAAAATACAGGAAAGAAAAAATAAAAGAGGTGCGAATGACATCCAGGCTTCTAACTGCACTTCTATAAAAACCAAAGCTCCTTGCTGTGGTCACAGGACTCTTTATTATATAACCTATTTGTAAGTCTACAGCATTGTCTCAGCCAGTCTCCCACACACCCCAAATGCTCCAGTCTTACTATAGTTTCTTTTCTTTTTTCTTGTTTTTTAAAAATGAATTTGTATTCCCATACTTGATGTCTCAGTTTGAGTGTCACATCTTCAGAAAGTACTTACTAAACACTTTATCTGAGACTACTCCTTTCATTATTTTCATTCTCAAATCCCTATTCATTTTCTTTACAAAATTTGTTATTCACTGTTTTCTAGTCTGATATGGTTTGGCTCTGTCCCCACGCAAATCTCATCTTGAACTGCAGCTCCCACATGTTGTGGGAGAGACCTGGTGGGAGGTAATTGAATCATGAGGACAGTTACCCCCATGCTGCTGTTCTCATGCTAGTGAATGAGTTCTCACAAGATCTGATGTTTTCAAAAGGGGCTTTTCCCTCTTTTGTTCGGCACTTCTCCTTGCTGCTATCATGTGAAGAAGAACGTGTCTGCTTTCCCTTCTGCCATGACTGTAAGTTTCCTGAGGCCTCTCCCCTACCATGCTGAACTGTGAGTCAATTAAACCTCTTTCCTTTATAAACTACCCAGTTTCAAGTATGTCTTTATTAGCAGCATGAGAACAAACTAATACATAGTCCTTTTAAATTCTGTGCCTGCCATATGAATGGAAGTGTGTCTCCATTAGAAACAGACTATGTCTGCCTTGCTAACCATTGTATCCCTAGCATAGCACTGTGACCAACACAGGAAAAATCATTTATGCATGTTTGTTGAATGATTGGCCTAGTAATCTCAGACAAATGTAATAAAAATAGACCACAAGTATTAGGAAAGAGAATAACATATATACAGATGTAAAATTTTTAAATTACAAATTTGTGAAGTTCCCACAATATGATAACATATTTGAAAACATAGATAACATGAAAGTCTTTTTTTTTTTTTTTTCTGAGACAAGAGTCTTGCTCTGTTGCCCAGGCTGGAGTACGGTGGCACAATCTCGGCTCACTGCAACTTCCGCCTCCCGGGTTCAAGTGATTTTCCTGCCTCAGCCTCCCAAGTAGCTGGAACTACAGGTGCACACCACCATGCCTGGCTAATTTTTTGTATTTTAGTAGAGACGTGGTTTCACTGTGTTGCCCAGGCTTGTCTCGAACTCCTGAGCTCAGGCAATCCACTTGCCTTGGCCTCCCAAAGTGCTAGGATTACAGGCAGGAGCCTCCAAGCCATCTTATATGAATATGTTATCATGGTTTCTGCAAATTATTTTGTATACTTCCCATGTAAAGCCTGTACAGTAGACAGCCTGAGCCCTGTTTTTCACATTAAATAACAGTGCTTAAAGTTTAGCATTGTTTATAACAATAAAACATTGGAAATAGCCTACAGGGCTAATAAAAGTGTTTGGAAAATTAAATGATGGTCAGTCCATAAAAGGAAACAAACTAAAGCCATGAAAAATGCACAGGCACATTTACTCAGAAACAATAAAAGGTATTCCATCAAATGAAAATAATGTCTTGCAAAACAGCATGTAATAGCATCCCACTGTTTATAAACCATACACAAAGATATATATTTTTTCTAAGTAGACACAAGAAGGAAGAAGTCTTAAGGGGCATGCCAAATGGTATTAATTCTTGAAAGCAGAATTATGGGTGATTTTGCCAGCATCTTTATACATTTCTTTATTGTCTAGTATTATGCTGCTTGTAGTATTCATAATCAAACTAAAATGTTTTACTTTAAAAATTAATGTGCAAATGAATAATATATTTGCTCTGTGTCTCTAAGACCTTACAATTATATTCCAGTCAAAACAGTAACATAAAAGAGGAATATTTATTTGATAATTCTCCCTTTGTAATCAATCCCAAGACATTTCTCCACAAACAAATTTTCAGTTTGGAAGGGATGATTCCTCCTAATGTGAGAATCTAATAAATTCGGAGATTTGAGGGGAAAACGTGGATAAATACGGTTCTACTGAGTATGGTAAGCCACCACCCCTTGAGTTTCCATAGTTTTGAGCTTCTTTCTGCCTCCCTGTTTATGCTGAGCAAAGTAAAGATACCATAACATTTTCCAAACGGTTCTAGGAAACGTTAATTGTTTCGTAAACATGAAGATGCTACAGGCATAGCAAGTAGATAGGCACTTGCCCCAGTGGCACAACAGAATAGAACCAAAAATATTAGTGACATTTAAATCTAATTACATTTACATTATATTTTCAGTTTTTCAGTTTCAATTATTTTCTATAGAAGAGGCAGCAATTCCAAACTTAGAAAATTACCATCATATTATATTTCAAAAAAACAAATTAAAATCTGAAAATTGCCTTGGAAAGCTAATCGTGTTATTTTTAATGACTATATCAATGAGTCCATGGAACTGGACCAGAATAGCATCATATTTTCACAACAGTGCATCATCCCCAAAGTATTGTTGAATGGATTATCTTATCTCACAACGACCCATCGATCAAACCTTATAAGTAACTTATTGCATTTGAGAAACAGAACTCATGCCTTCCTCTTTCATGCAGGGCTGAAACTAAAATCCGAGTCTTCAGATCCTACTGAAATGATCTTTTCACTAGATTGGACCATCCTGCCTCCGAGGTAATTGGAAAGCCTTTTTACTAAGTACTGCTAAGCAATGAAAATAAATTGAATACATAAGCAAAGTCTTTCTCCAGAAGACCTAGATACAAACAATCCAATTTACATACTTAAGACCTAACATATAGGTTTCTAAACAACCTGCAAACAGATGTATGGTCCCCTATATACCATATTTCTTATAATTGGTATTGAACACAAAGGAAGCAGAAGAGCAAGCAAGCTTGACTGATTGAGTCAGGTCTCCAAACTAGAGGAGGGCTACATTATAGGAAAGATAAGGTCCCGGTGTTCTGGTTAGTACTGTTAGCAATCCCACTAATAATATTCTAACTGAATGCATCCCCTGAAATGTGCACTTGAAACTCTGTATATGGTTGTCATTCATTAGCTACAACTACCTATCTGAGTCACATTCTATTATTTATTGCGCCCACTGTTATCTCAAAGTCTGCAGCTGATGAAGCTAACTATTTAATTAGGGGCCTGCCCAGCCAGGCAGGTGATGAAATAGAAATTATGGTCACCAGGGGGTAATGAAGATGAGAAGGAGGTAAATGTTTGCTTTCTGATTGCTGAGCATTCATCTGATAAGGTTTTGTGATATTTTTCTGATCTCCTCTCTCGCCAAAGTCAAATTTAAATCTAGAAGAAAGCTGTGGTGATGGGGAGAGTGAGGACAGCAAAACACACTGAAAGAACACTAAGAGATTATGATGCAGCAGAAAGGAGGTGGCTGGAATTCAGAACTGCCTCCAAGCCTGCTCCAGCCCAGACAGCCCTGAGTCATTGTGAGGCCTGTAAATGAAGAAGTTGTCCTGGTTCTTCAAGAGTGAACATCAGAATCGCCTGTGGCAATTTTCATAACCCTAAATGATCAAGGCTCACCCTGGACCCATGGAACAAGGGACATTCAGGTATATTTGACTTTAAACAATTTCATAGATGATTATAATGTACATCCATGGTTCAAAGTTATTGGACTGGATGAATTAACACCCCTTGCAGCTCTCAAAACTCATGACTTTCATATGGACTTTCTTACCACTGCATTTCCAAAAGAGCTTCCTTATACTAGAAGAATGACGGAAAATTCCTTGGCATTACAAAAGCCAGTTTCTAGTAATTGTTTTTTGTTGTTTTTTTTGAGTTGGAGTCTCACTCTGTTGCCCAGGCTGGAGTGCAATGGTGTGATCTCAGCTCACTGCAACCTCTGCCTCCCGAGGTCAAGAGATTCTCCTGCCTCAGCCTCCCAAGTAACAGGGATTACACGTGTGCGCCACCATGCCCGGCTAATTTTTGTTTTGTATTTTTTTATTAGAGACGGGATTTCACCATATTGGCCAGGCTGGTCTTGAACTCCTGATCTTCTGATCCACCCGCCTCAGCCTCCCAAAGTGCTGGGATTACAGGCGTGATAGTAATTGACTTTATACTGCAGATGGGTATGCCATTCTCCAAATATTACTGCTAACTTGTATCAGGCCACCTAGTGGCAATAGGAAGGGAAAGCTACTGGTGTGCTGCTTATAAATTAACAGTGAAAAAGCTAAATAATGAAATGCTCAGAAAATGGAAGAAAAAAATGAAGGATAACTTTAAAAATTAGCTTTCTGCTATCACCTCACACTATCCTTGCTTACCGTAAAACCTTTGTAAGCAAGCAGTAGTTGTCAGCTTCCTTAAGCCTAGAAGAGAGGTTACCCCTATAATCTAACCAAAGCCTTATAGAATCTCAAAGTTTGAATGCTGGACATCTCTGTAACACTGATCACATTACTAATATCTTGGTATCCTGGACTGTGAGAAGTTGAATAATGTTCGTGTGTATGTGTGTATTTAAGCCATTTTATTGATGTATAATTAACATATCAAAAGGAGAACCCATTTAATGGATACAATTTGATGAGTTTGCAGATAAGTATACGCTGGTGAAACCATCACCAGAATCTGTGTCATAGACCTCCATCAACTCCAAAAGTTTCCTCCCACCTCTAGGAAAATTTTCTTTCATTGTAATTTCTGGAGGCATGTACATCCTGAAATTCTCCTTGTCATATCAAAGATAGTGTACTATTTTGCCAAGACTTACAAAGCCATGTTTGACTTTGCTTAATTAATTATTTACGAATACTGTAATAGATTGCTAGGGCTCCCATAACAAAGTCCTAGGAACTGGATGGCTTAAAAAACAGTAATTTATTTTCTTATAGCTCTGGAATCCAGAAATCCATGATCAAGGTTTCAGCAGGGTTGGTCCCTTCTGAGTGTCATGAAGGAAAGATCTGTTCCAGGCCTGTCTCCCTGGCATACAGTTGGCCATCTTCTCCCTATACCTCGGGGTCTTTCCTCTGTACATGTCTGTGTCCAAATTTCCTATTCTTTTTTCAAAACATTTTTTAGAATTTCAACCTTTATTCAGATTCTGGGGATACATGTCCAGGTTTGTTACATGGACTTATTGCATGTTGCTGAGGTTTGGGGTATGACTGATCCCATCATCTCCCAGGTAGTGAGTATAGTACCCAATAGTTGGTGTTTCAACCCCTACCTCTTCCTCTCCCTCCCTCTTCTAGTAGTCCACAGTGGCTATTGTTGCCATTTGTGTGTCCACAAGTACTCAGTGTTTAGCTCCCCCTTATAAGTGAAAACGTATGGTATTTGATTTTCTGCCTCTGTGTTAATTTGCTTACAAATTTCCTATTCTTATAGGACACCAATATCATTGGATTAATGCCCAACCCAATGACCTCATTTTATCTTAATTACCTCTTTAAGATCCTATCTCCAAATATTGTCACCTTCTGAAGGCACCAGGGCTTAGGACTTCAACATATGAATTTTGGGGCAGATACAATTTAGTTCATAACAAACGCATCTTTCAAGAACATCTTTCCCTGATAACTATGGCTAGTAGTCAAATTTTCTGATGCTACCTGTCATCTGAGGGTCTGAGAAGCTACAATTAAAACAGTGCAACAATCTTTCTGTCATTGACAATTTTGACTTTAAGAAAATAAAATCTCACAGTTACTTTTAATTCTTTTCATCACTATTTCTCGGGACATATGATGGACAGAAAGTTCAGCAGTGACAGTTAAAAATTCAGAGATTTAGAGACAAGCAACATGGGATATGTCCTGGCTCCAACTCTGAGGGGCTTTTGGTAGATTCTCTTAGTAAAATGTAGAAAACGTCAACTGAATACAACATTGTAAGAATTGAATTAGTTGATTATATGAGAGTGGTTTGTAAACTTAAAGTCCAATAGAAATTGCCTGTAAGAATGTGGCTTTTGGAGTTAGAAACTCTGAGTCCAAGTCTTATCTTGGCCACTTATTTATTTATTCTTTGGGCAATTCACTTAACTTCTCTGAGACTCAGTTCCTCACCTCTACAAAAAGGGAATTGATGAAGTCTACCATTTCTAAGAAATATGTTTCTATAAAGGAAAAAGTAAGATATTTAAAAGTATAATATTAATCATATTAAATTCTTATACAACTAAAATAATTTCTTTTATGAGCTCTGAGAATCTATGTATACAACAGCCAGTGAAGCTCTCCCACCCCTGCAACCATCATGCCCAAAGGGAAGTACTGCTATTATTAGACTGATTATTAGATTGTAGGTTGCAAATATATAATGCCTTTCTTTGATTAAGCAGGCCCTTTCTTAGTACAACTCGATGAATTTAGGATAGCTGCTCTTATGACTTCTCATGAAGGCAGTTACAGCTGTGTGCGCATGCGTGTGTGTGTGTCTGTCTGTCTGTCTGTCTGTTATTGTTGGGGATGGGAAGTGGGACATTTAGGGGAGTTAGGTCTGGAGGTATAGAGTCTATCAATCTATCAGGATATCTTTCCTGAAGCAACAACATTTACTGAAGATAAGAAAAATGAAAAGTGAAAAATCAGAATTTAAAAAATAGTTTGGAAAATATTTTAAGCTGGAGAAGGGCAAAGCAAAAGAAAAGAAGAAAGTGAGGGCTGGAAACATATGGTCAAAGATGAGATGTGTTTTACATGCACAGAAGGAACAGAGAAATATGCTTTTGAGTAACGTCAGCCTGATACAGTGTCCCTTCAATAACTGTTTTAGGACTGTTTGGTGTATTTCCCATTACTATGCATACTTTTAAATGAAAAAAATTACAATGATGGCCAGCTTAAAAAATTGCTCCTGTGTTCTTCATTAGGTAGAAGTACAGGGATGGAATGAAGACCCTTGCATCATATTACAGTGCCATAACTAGAACAATTTCGAAGTTCATCAACAAAGCTCTTTCTACCTTTAGGAGAAAATTGAACTTGGAGACAGTCGTTCATCTGTTAATTTATTATCTTGGCAAACATTTATTGACTAATAGCAGTTGCTATATGTGGGGCTGGAAACCAGAAAAAAAATTGATAAACAAGACACAGACTCCACGCTGAGGCTTTCACAGACTATAGGCACTATGGCCACATAAACTGAACGTTGCTCTCAGTGTGCCAAGCACTGAGACTGTAGGGCTAGAATGAGCTGCTCTCATTTCCCCTGAGCTGTCTTTAGGGGAAAGAAAGGCCACAGAGTTTCAATTATGTAGCTCAGAACCATGCTTGGGCGTATTAAATAAAACTTGTAGAAATCCATTAATTTGGACTGAGCTCTGGCATTAGCCCCGACCAGACCAAACCAAAATGGAGTCACTCAAGCTAAACTAAAACACCTCCAAGCCAAAACTAAGGCATTTATCTGGCCTGAGAAATTAGGAGAGAGAGAAAGAGAGAGAGAGAGAGAGAGAAATAACCAAATCTCCAAACAAGCCAGCTTAGCTAGCATAATAAGAAAATCCCCTCTGCTTTAACCTTACAAAAAAAGTACCTTTGAAATAACCAATTTGCTTTTTGCTCCTTGTTTCTGCTTGCATCAGGCTTTTCTGCCTATAAATACTCACTGCCCACATTGCAGAGCAGAGTTCTCTGAACCTCTTCTGGTTCTGAGGGCTGCCTGATTCAAGAATGGTTTTTTGCTCTAATAAATGCTGTTAAATGTAGCTTGTTGAATAGTTGTCTCTTATCAGGGGGCAATGCTGGACTAGAACACAGGATCTAGGGCTCTATTTCAAGTCTGTTTGTACAGTTACCTTTTATCTCTTCCTTACATAATATTATCTTCTAAATGTGCCTCTCAGTCAAGAGGAAGGAGGTTGCTTTTCCAAAACAATCAATTTTATACATTCATTGGCAAAAGATACTGAACATAGGACAACGAAGAAGAAAATGCAGCTAAGAGATTTAATATATATGTAGAAAAAAAGGCTACCTTGGGAAGGAAATAGGAAGATAACTCGAGAAAAATCCCTAAATAAACCAAGTTTAAAGAAGTTGAGGCTGAGATGGAGAATGGACCACTGGGCTCGTGGGATAAAGAAATGGCAAATTGGTCACTGGGAAAAGGTACTATAGATGTTCCACATATTTATATATACACACATACACGTATGTACAAAGAAAGAGGGAGTCAAAGTTTAGCAAAGAGGGAAGTGGCACAGGAGACTTCTGGAAAGATGAGCACTCTAACACTGGGAGGACACTGCATCACTCAACACTCTAGAAAAGACTTGGGTGAGAAATTTCTCTCTAAATTTAGCCTCGTGAATATATGAGGGCAACAGCAAGTTACCACTCTTCCCACAAACTCTACAGCAACAAATTGAAAAAGGTGTGAGATGGAGTTTATCACAGGAAGAGTTTGACTTTAAAATAATAACCTATTGGCCAAGAGTGGGCAATTCAATTGGAAGAAACAGATTGGGCTTCCAACAATCCAGAGTTGACCATACCTGGTTGTTGGATTTAAGCAATGACACGTCAATAAGAAGATGGGTCATCTATGGATGATTGCAAGGATACACGTAACAGGCGACACGTGCAAACCATTTCATTTACATAGTCACTATCGCTATCAGGAAACTCAAGTTTTATTCCCAATCATTGCAAATCGTGTTGGTTGTGTATATTTTTCTTCTCTTAATTCAGCTGTGTTTTCTCCCTTTATTCTTATTGTAGTTATTGTTTTCAAATAATGAAGAAATTTACAAGTATGCATGTGTAGAAAATTTCACCACCTCTGCATGAGGCACAATGCAAGTTAAAAGCAACAAACTGTTGTTGCAGAGTCTGACTTGACTGAGAAGAGACAAAATACTGATAGAGTCTATTTATTTATAGATCTTAGAATTCAGGCCATTATTTAAATTATTATTTCACTTATGACTGACTCACAACAACCCTACACATTCTATAACCTTAACATTTATAGATTAAGAAAATGAGACATGTAAAAGTTAAATAACTTATCTCAGTCCTACAGCATGGAAGTCTTGAATCCTGGATTTTAAACTAGTTCTTTTGACTCCAAAACCCATGTTCTTTCCTCTACTCCTCTATGTCTCAGAAATGTCACTTGCAAGTAGAAGAACCAATAAATCCAACCTGCTGTGTTTTTAGCTTCCAGAAAGTCTGATTATAAGAGGACATTGAGGAAATACATTAGTTTCTAAGCTTAAAGAGATATCTCAATTGGTCTTAAATCTTTCTGTCTGTAAAACACTGATTTCTTTTTTCTTCTCTTCATTATACATTTTAAATAAAAGGCTCCATTTTTTCCTACTTTCATGTTTATACAGTAGAATTATTCACCACAATGTCAATAGTAATACAGAGCATGGAGGAAAAAAGTGGGGTTGGCTAACTAATCCAACAGTAATTGAACCATGAAACTGAAAAACCCAGTATCAGTCTGAGGAAACAGAATCTTTGTAATTTCTCTTAAAACTCATTATCCATTAAAATATTTTATGAGCTGCTGCTCCATACCAAATGGCCTGCTCAATACTGGCAGATTCAGATGTGATACTAGTTGTATGCTTCAAGGACTTCAGTACAGTGGAAATACAATCCCTTTAAAAACAATATAATGAGGACTATAATAACTTTTATTTAAGGCTTGTTCACATTGCACCAGAGAGCAAATATTACAATTTCAACTGGAATTTGTCTTCTTTCCCCCATTCTGATCCCACATAGTTAAATTTTAGCAGTATATGTAAAGTCATAATGCAAAAAAGATAAATGGCTTAAGAGTGCAAGTTACATCAAGAAAAGTATACATAAAAGAAACCTTATCTCTTATAAAGTATACAGCTCATGACAAAAAAAGTATATCCATTATTATGGTAAAAACTAGATGTAATAATGCTAAATGAAAAGAAATTGGAGCATGCTGAGATAGTTAGGTTATAAAGAGAAACTAGGATGTGATCCCAAAAATTGAAAAAGGGCGATATAGATGTGGATTTAGGAAGAGAAAAAAGGTGAGAGGGTGTTTCTTACTGGTATAGGAGAATTTCTTCACTTCGGATTCCAAGACTCTTCATTGATTCATAGGTAAGCCTTATGGGATCTTCCAAATTCTCACATTGTTTGGAAACTTCATGTATATGCTCATCTTTTTCAGGGTGAAGAGTCTAGAGCTTTCATTAAATTCTTCCATTTACCCTTACAACATTAAAGTATCACAGACACGAGCAATACAAAGTCAGCAAAATATAACACCAATTTGAAGCAGAGTAATTTATATTTTTGTATTTTTCAAATAAATGGACACTTTTCATCACACATTAGAAACACTTCTTCATCACAAATTAGAAAGGGAGAAAATAAACAGTTGTCAAATAGGTACACTGAGTTGGTGGCATTAAAAAGAAACAGATGATTTTATTATTAAACAGGAAACCTCAGGGTGAAGAGAGACAAGTGGTAGAAAATTATAATGTTTACCCCAAACTAATAATGGTGGGTTTTCATGTTTGATTTGAGCCTGTTGTCTTTTCTATAGATTATCTTCTGAGTTTTCTATAGATTATCTTTCTATAGATTATCTTCTAAATAATAAAATAAGTGTATCCAGATCCAAGGGCATACACCAGTGATTGGATAAGATCCAGGAGATGAAACCAGTCATGACATTTAGCTAAGGATTTTTGGTTTAGTAGGGGGGAATAGTAAAATTTAGAAAACTGGGGCTGCATTCTCTCGCCTAGATATTTTCTTTTAGTCTCTCAATGTATAATTCCCAAAAATAGTAAAATATGACTCATACAAACATGTCAGAGAGTAATTTAACTCAATCCAGTAACTGGGAAGCACACAAAGCAGTTATAAGAGCATTTAATGGACAGAGATTTATATTGTCGGGTAAAACTTGGATAGGGAAACAATTTTGCTAAGTTATATGCACAACTGGTTAATGTTCTACAAGGCAATAAAACTGTGTATCCTTGGGATTATGTTTTACTGTCTGAAAGAAATCATTTCATTTCTGCTAATCAAAAATCATGTATAGTTTCTCAATTTCTGCAAGTTTATATGTAACTGCACACTGTCTGGATTTTAATCACATGGACACAGGAAGGGGAACATCACACACCAGGGACTGTTGTGGGGTGGGGGGAGCGGGGAGGGATAGCATTAGGAGATACACCTAATGCTAAATGACGAGTTAATGGGTGCAGCACACCAACATAGCACATGTATACATATGTAACAAACCTGCACTTTGTGCACATGTACCCTAAAACTTAAAGTATAATTTTAAAAAGTGGACAAATAAAAAATAAATAAATAAAAATGTCAAGAAAAAGCATTCTCTTAGAGAATTAAATAATCCCTAGATAGTCCTAAAAGATAATGTTATAGTATAACATCAAAAGGACACAGAGTCGTTCTTTTACCTTATATTCAAGGTTTGAATAATTTTTCTAAACAGGTGCCAAGGTTTCACCATTGATGAGAGGGAGGCCTTTTTCACCGCCATGACATCTGTAACCACTTCCATCTGATTTTTTGGATTCATGCTTACATTGCAACTGGCAACATTGCAGAAGGTTCAAACAAAAGACTTTGCTAAATTGGATTCAAGGCCAAAATAAGAGTTTTCATGTGAAAGTTGGAGGTGGAAAAGTGAGAATAACCAAGAATATCTCACATGTGTAATCCAGTGGTCTGAAGCTCCAGATGGCCCCACTTAATTGTTCCTTGCTTTCTTCCCTGTCTTAACGGGGTCTTGCAGTTTGGGGCATAGAACCTGAGCATAGAGACAGAGGTGAGCTCCCTCATGAAGCAATCTTTCTCACTCTTTTGCCCATGGCCTCTCTCCGGACATCTCTTATGTCCAGACATCTCTCTGGACATCTCTTAGACTAGACTGCTTCTAGTCTAGTTCTGTCTCTCTTATTGGTTATATTCCAAACACTGTCCCAGTAGCCGATTCATATCTTACCATTGCCATCTTTCCATCTTATAGATTATGGGTACTAGACTTTTGGCAATTGTGGCCACTCTTCCAGACTTCGGGCAGAACTCATAGGATCCAGAGAATTTCAGGGTGTTGAGCAGGAAGAGGATGCTTTCCCACCAACTATAACATTGAAGAAATCATAGTGTTGACAATGTGTGGCTGTTCTCAAGTCTGTGTTCTAATTGCAAGACAACCTATGTGCTCATGACTTGGCCCTAGGCCTGTGTCTTCCTTCCCTCCCCTTCTCTGCCAAGAAGAAATCCTTTCTCCACAGCCCGAGTTAAACCACGGTAGCACCACCATCAGATGTTATATACTCTCTCAGCCATGTGTGGAAACAACACCATGGTGAGACCTTGGGTTTTTGTTTTTGTTTTTGTTTTTGAGATGGAGTCTTGCTCTGTTGCCCAGGCTACAGAGTGCAGTGGCGCAATCTCAGCTCACTGCAACCTCTGCCTCCCAGGTTCAAGCAATTCTCCTGCCTCAGCCTCCTGAGTAGCTGGAATTACAGGCACGCACCACCACACCCAGTTAATTTTTGTATTTTTAGTAGAGACGGGGTTTCACCATGTTGGTCAGGCTGGTCTTCAACTCCTGACCTCATGATCCACCCACCTCAGACTCCCAAAGTGGAGATCTTGGTTTTAAACATCTGTGCCGCCTGTACTACTGGTATGATCTTTGTCTTCCTTGGTGTCCGGTTTTCATTCCTGTGGCTTGCTGGTTAAGATTGCTCATAATTTTTATAAGGACAGAAATATTCATCCACAGAAACAACTCAACAATTGTGTTTCTTTTCTCAGTTCATCTGATATAGATGGATCTGATGTAAATGTTGATGTCACATGGGCAATACCCCTGTCATACCCCTGGAGTTCCAGTCACTTTTTTTTTTTTTTAAGACAGAGTCTGGCTCTGTCACCCAGGCTGGATTGCAGTGGCACGATCTCAGCTCACTGAAAGCTCCACCTCCCAGGTTCACGCCATTCTCCTGCCTCAGCCTCCCAAGTAGCTGGGACTAAAGGCACCCGCCACCACACCTGGCTAAGTTATTTGTATTTTTAGTAAATACATGGTTTCACCATGTTAGCCAGGATGGTCTCTATCTGCTGACTTCATGATCCGCCCACCTCAGCCTCCCAAAGTACTGGGATTACAGGCGTGAGCCACTAAGCCCGGCCTCTCTTTCTAAACTTCTACTACACATTCTCAATTGGAAGTACTGGTTTAAAGATTTTACACTAGCCTACTCAACTAGAAATTTCACTTTTACCCCTAACACACTCATTAAATAATTGACCCAATGATGTTAATTTTACTCTAAGAAAAATGCACCTAATTAGTTGCTAAGAAAACAAAATTCTGCCCATCTTATTACACAAGCATGCAAGTTAGAGATAATCAAGTATTCTTACACCAGTTTTCTATCCAACAGCCTTAAAATGATAGCCAGAAAAAAAAAATTTATATTTTATCCCCCCTCCCCCAAGAAAAGAACCCTGGAAGTGTAGCTGGAATGGTTAGATAACTTGTCCAAGTTCATAGGTCTGAAGAGTGGATGACCTGCGACTAAATCTAAGTCTTCTTCCTCTTCTTCCAGAGGTCCCTCACAAGTAGACTTCTTCAAGCGGAGAAGAACATTGCATTGCCCCATCAGCTTCATCAATGGTTCTCTAGTAAGAACAAAAAAGAGTCAAACACTTGAGAATGTCATGCCTTGTCAGCCAGCATGAGTTCTAATTTAAAATTTTTAAATTATATAATGGGTTTTAGGAAATCCAGAACATAAGTTGTATAGATAAAAGAATGGAGTCAAGATTTCCAAAAACTTGAAAATGAGCAGTGTCATGCTGTTCCCTTGGAGATTATGATATGTAATGCATACTGACTAGATAAGTAAAGAGACAAGAGAAGTCACACTAAAGAGACACAATGAATCCCAGGGTAGTTGGTTGATGAATCTTGATAGATAAGATGCATCCAAATGTGGTCCAGTGGTGGGAGCACTTGACAGATAAATTTTGAATTCTAAATTACTTTGTATTTTGATCTGTGCCCATTTTTATGTGATCATTTTGATTTATTCTGCAATTCATCATACTTGACACAGAAGTACACTGGCCAGGTCCCTGCTAATATTATTTCCAACTGCTAGTTTTATTTTCCAGTGGCCTTCTCATTTGAGCAGGGGAGAGGGAACAATGTACACCCCTAGGGTGTTAAAATATCCAGGCATGTTTGCCAACTAATGGAGGTTTGTCTATTGAAAGTCCATTCCCATAAGAAACAAAGGAGCTTTCACATCAAATAAATAAATAAATAAATAATAAATAAATAAGAAAGAAAGAAAGAAAGAAAAAGAAATGTCAGGCATACAAGCTGGGTCTCAAATGTAACAGGAAGAACATTACTGTTTTTCACAAAAATCTGTCTCCTGGCCCAAGCCTAAATACTCACTTGTGAATCCCTTAGAGAGGGTTGGTGACTATAACCAAAAACTTCAAGATCTTGTTTTCCAAATCCCTCTGAGACATTGAGATATATGTGGGACTACTTTAGGACTCCTCAGAAGGTTGTGTAAAGTGGATTCATCACAGACCACCATCACCTTGGATAACCCAGTGAAGGGGTGTGCAGAAAAGTTGTAAGTATTCAAAAGAAGATGGTAATACCACTATAGCATCAATGAATATCATAAGCCTTGGTACTGCTGGAGCTGTACTACTCAATAAAAAGCTAGAGCCAGTTGAAAGCTGATGCTAAGTAATGGAAGCAGCAACAGGACATGAGGAACAAGGCAGTACCCATTAGAAGCAGCTGTGGATTTTAGCAGTGGTGAATTGGACCTGGCTATGCAGGAAACGACACAGGAGTTCACAGGGTTTGTGAGTATGTACAGCATATGATACTATCAAAGAAAGGCCACAACAAGAGAGAAAGAATAAGGAGGAAGGAGAGAAACAGGAGAAAGAAAAGAAAATCTTTGAGAAAAACTTGTAACCTGACCACTCTTATTAATAATGCTCCATTACTATTGTAAGAGTTGTTCTCAGAGACACAATCAGAAAATTTTAAAACAGAGAGAGTATCATGAATAACTATAAAGAAATTTGAAAATCTCTATAATATTTAGAGATATGCAAAAGGATAAAATTCATTCCAAAAAAAAAGGAAAAGAAAAACTTGAAACCTAGAAAAACTACTAAACCAAACTGATAGGGTGACAAAAGACTATCTCTTCCAAAAATCCTCTTGCCCAGAAAACTGGCTAACCATATGCAGAAGAATAAAGGTGAATCCCTGCCTCTCACCTACACAAAAATTAACTCAAGATGGATTAAAAACTTAAACGTAAGACTACAAAATATAAAAATTCTGGAAGAAAACCTAGGAAATACTCTTCTAGGCATTGGTATAGGTAAAAAATTTATGATGAAGACCCCATAAGCAAATATGATAAAATAAATAATAGACAAATGGGACTTAATTAAACTAAAGAGCTTCTGCACAGCAAAAGAAATTATCAACAGAGTAAACAGGCAATCTACATGGGAGAAAATATTTTCAAACTATGCATCTGATAAAAAAAAATATCCAAAATCTATAAGGAACTTACAAGAATCAACAAGAAAAAAACAAACAACCCTATTAACAAGTTGGCAAAAGACATGAACAGACATTTCTCAAAAGAAGACATACAAGTGACTAACAACATTTGAAAAATGTTCCATATCACTAATCATCAGAGAAATGCAAATCAAAACCACAATGAAACACAATCTCACATCATTCAGAGTAGCTGTTATTAAAAAGTCAAAAAATAACAGATGCTGGTAAGGTTGCAGAGAAACAGGAACACTTATACACTGCTGGTGGGAATGTAAATTAGTTCAGCAACTGTGGAAAGCAGTTTGGAGATTTCTTAAAGAACTTAAAATGAACTACCATTTGACCCAGCAGTCCCATTACTGAGTACGTACCCAGAGGAAAATAAATCATCCTGCAAAAAGAGCACATGCACTCAAATGTTCATCACAATACTATTCACAATGCAAAGACATGGAATCAACCTAGGTGCCTACCAACAGTGGATCGGATAAAAAAAACTGTGGTACATATGCATCATGGCATACTACTGAGCCATAAAAACTAATGAAATCATGTCTTTTGAAGCAACATGGAAGCAGCTGGAGCTCATTATCCGAAGCAAATTAATATAGAAACAGAAAAACAAATACTGCATATTCTTGCTTACAAACTGGAGCGAAATATTGAGTTCACAAAGACATAAAGATGGAACAATAGACACTGGGAAATCTAAAAGAAAAGGAGGAGGGTGGGGGGCAAGGATAAAAAACTTTCTATTGAGTACTATATTCACTATCTGGGTAATGGAATCAATAACAGCACAAACCTCAGCATCACACAATACACTCTTGTAACAAACCTGCACATGTACTCCCTGAATCTAAAATTAAAATTAAAATTAAAAACAAAAATCTCCTTGCCCAGATACTTCATAGGTACTTTTACCAACTTTTAAAGTAGAGTCTCAATCTTTAAATACATGTTCCAGAAAACATAAAAAAGAAAATAAGAAATAATTGTTGAGACAAACAAAATTTTTTTCCAAAACAAGATAGTGACAAATTAGTACAACAGCATAATTCCATATCAGAAAGTCTACCAATGTTAATTCTCCATATTAATAGAATAAACAAAGAAAATTATATGATTATTACTAGAGGTATAAAAATAATTTTATAAAATACATCAACAATTTTAAAAATTCATGAAACCAAAAAGTAAAAGGAACTTTTTTTTTATTTTGTAAAAAGCAACAACAACAAAAAAACTACAGAAAGCATTTTACCTAATGGAGAAACTTTGATGCATTTTCTTAGAAACTGAGAAAAAGATAAGTATTCCCACTAACACAGCAACTGTGGAACATTAAAGTGGAGGTCAGAACAAATATAGTAATAGGAAGACAATAAATAGGAGAAAAATTGGAAAAAAAGAGATAAAATTCTCAGTCTTACAGACAGCATGAGCTTTCTACATTGACCAGTCAACATAATCAAAACACAAACTTACAATAAACAGGACAGACAGATCATTGGGGTTGCAGAATAGAAAATCAACTTAATAGTGGTGTAGCTAGAGGGAAGATAGTGGAGTAAAAAACACCAAGAATTTGTCTCCCAACTTAGACAACAATTGCACTGGTGGAATCTGTCTGATGTGACTATTTTGGAACTCTGCAGTCTATTAAAGGTTTAAACAGTAAATTGCAATTAATTTTGGTCAATTACAGCTCTTAACACAATTTTGGCTCTTAACACAGTGCTACCCTTCCCCCAATCCCTAGTTCCAGGGCAAGCAGCCATGCCCATGTTTCTATATAGCAGCATGCACACAGCTTGCAGGAGCCAGGGTGGGGAAAAAGCACCCTGTCTTTCAAAAATGAGAGAGGAATTGATATATTGCCAGATAAAATCTAAGAAGAGAACTAAATAAATGGAGAGATATTCCATGTTTATAGATAGATAGATTCAATATTTACCAAGAATCTACACACAGATCTTATACCCATCACAAAAATTATTTCAAAATAATTGATTCATAGACCTAAATAATTGGATCATAGATCTAACTGTAAAATGCAACACTATAAAGAACTAGGAGATAACATATAAGAAAATCCATATGTCTTTGGGTATGGAGATGACTTTTTAGATACAACTTCTAAAGTATGATCCATGCAATAAATAATCGATAAGCTGGACTTCATTATAATTAAAATATTCTACTCTGCAAAATGCGATGTCAAGAGAATGAGAAGACAAGGCACAGACTGGCAGAAAATATTTACAGAAGAAACATCTGTTAGCTAAGATACAGAAAAACTCAAAATTTGATAGTAAGAAAACAACCCAATTAAAAATGGATTAAAAGATCTAAACAGATACCTCACCAAAGAAGATATACAGATGGCAATTAAACATATGAAAAAATGTTTAACTCATATAAGCTGTTGGTGGGAGGTAAATCAGGACAAGCATTAGGTAAAATAGTATGAAGATTTCTCATGAAACTAAAAATAGAACTACCATATGATCCATTAATCTCACTACTGGGTAGTTATCAAAAAAATGAAATTAATATATTAAAGAGATGTCTGCACTCTCATCTTTATTGCAGCACTATTCACAATAGCCAAGATATGGAATCAACTGAAATGCCCATCAAAAGATGAATGGATAAAACAAATGTGGTATACATATACAATGGAATACTATTCAGCCATAAAAATAATAAAATCTTGTTATTCATGGTAACATGAATGAGCCAGGAGGACATTATGTTAACTGAAATAAGCCAGGCACAGAAAAATAAATACTGCATATTCTCACTTATCTGGGGGAGCTAAAAAAAAAGTTGTTCTCTTAGAAGTAGAAAGCGGAATTTTAGTTATTAGCAGCTAGAAAGGTTAGTAGGGAGGGGAGGTAGGAAGAGGTTGGTTAATGGATACAAATTACAGCTAAATAAGGTAAGTTATAGGGCCCTATAGCACTAGAGGGCAAATGTAGTTAGTAATAATTTATTGTGTATTTTCAAAAAGCTAGAAGAGAGAATTTTGAATGTTCCCTACAAAAAGAAATTATAAGTGTTTGAGGTACCGGATATTCTAATTACCATAAAATGCATACATGTATTGAAATATCACTCTCTATCCCATAAAGATGTACATGTATGTGTTGACTAAAAATAAGTGAAAGAATAAGGGGATCATGGTGCACGGGAGACAGGACTAGATTGTAGCTCTGAATTAGACAAACAGAACAGTGTTTAGAGGCTCACATAGTGAATTTTTGCTCCAGAACAACTGCAGGAATTAATCAGGAAACCCAAGAGGACCTACAGACCCTCTGAAGAAAGTGGAATGCTCCTTCAATTCCAGGGAGACACCCCAAATATTGTGAGTGCCCAAACTGTGGAAGTGGGAAAAGGAGATCATCTGCCTCAAACACACACCCCCACTGGGGAAACTGAACGTCTAGGTTACAGGAGGAGATCCTGACCTTACCTGGAGCTGAGCCAACTAGAGAGCTGAACAAAATACAGGGGTAGAGGAAGCAGTGGAAAAAGCCCTGTGAGCTCGCTGGGTTCCCTAGCAAGCCATCTCTGCCTGGCTTCACAAGGGTCCTTTGGGAGGGTGGCCAGAGGCACTCGGAAAGGCCACAGGGAGAAGGAAATCTCCAGCTCAACTTAGTAACAATTTGAACTGATCTAGAAGTCTCCTGGCCAGAACCTGGGGGACGGTGTGAATCTGGTGTGCAGATGCCACAGCAGGGGAAGAAGGAAAGCCATACTTGCTTTCACAGCTGGGAGGTGGGTAGCCTGGGGCAATTTCTCAGCCCTGCTCACCCACTGCCCGGAAACAGACTTGGTGCTGTTGTAGGGGGAAAGTGGGAGTGAGACCGACCCTTCAGATTGCATAGGATCTAGGTGAGGCCTGTGACTGCCAGCTTTTCCCCACTCCCCTGACAACCTGCATGATACAGCAGAGACAGCCATCATCCTCCTAGGAACATAACTCCATTGACCTAGGAACTTCGCCCCATCCCCCACAGCAGCTGCAGCAAGACCCGCCCAAGGAGAGTCTGAGCTCAGACTCACCTAGCCCTACCCCCACCTGATGGTTCTTCCCTACCCACCCTGGTAGCTGAAGACAAAGGGCACATAAACTTTTAAGAGTTCTAGGGCCCCACCCACCACCTGTTCTTCCCCATACTACCGTAACTGATGCTGTCTAGAAAGTGCCACCTCCAAGCAGGAGGCCAACCAGCACAAAAATAGTGTATTAAACTACCAAAGCTAAGAACCATCATAGAGTCCATTTCACCCCCTTGTCACCTCCACTGAAACAGGTGCTGGTATACACAGCTGAGAGACCCACAGACAGTTCACATCACAAGACTCTGTGCAGACAACTCACAGTACCACCCTTGAGCCTGATAGACTTGCTGGATGGCCAGATCCCAAAGAGAGATAACAATCACTGCAGCTCGGCTCTCAGGAAGCCACATCTATAGGAAAAGGGTGAGAGTATTATATCAAGGGAACACCCCATGGGACAAAAGAAGCTGAACAACAGCCTTCAGCCCTAGATCTTTCCTCTGACAGAGCCAACCCAACTGGGAAGGAATCCAAAAACCAACTCTGGCAATATGACAAAACATAGTTCATTGACACCCCCAAAAAATCACACTAGCTCACCATCAATGGATTCAAACCAAAAAGAAATCCCTGATTTGCCTGAAAAAGAATTCAGGAGGTTAGTTACAAATCTAATCAGGGAGGCACCAGAGAAAGGAGAAGCCCAATGTAAGGAAATCCAAAAAATGATATGAGAAGTGAAGGGAGAAATGTTCAATGAAATAGATAGCATAAATATAAAACAATCAAAGCTTTAGGAAACAATGGAAACACTTATAGAAATGCAAAATGCTCTGGAAAGTCTCAGAGATAGAATCAAATGAGTAGAAGAAAAAAAATCAGAGCTCAAAGACAAGGTCTTCAAATTAACCCAATCCAACAAAGACAGAGAAAAAAGAACAAGAAAATATGAACAAAGCCTCCAGGAAGTCTGGGATTATGTTAAACAATCAAACATAAGAATAATTGGTGTTCCTGAGAAAAAAGAAAAATCTAAAAGTTTGGAAAAAATATTTGGGGGAATAATCAAGGAAAACTTTCCTGGCCTTGCTAGAGACCTAGACATCCAAATACAAGAAACACAAAGAACACCTGGGAAATTCATCGCAGAAAGATCATTGCCTAGGCACATTGCCCTCAGGTTATTTAAAGTTAACATGAAGGGAAGAATCTTAAGAGCTGTAAGACAAAAGCACCAAGTAACCTAAAAAGGATAACCTATCAGATTAATAGCAGATTTCTCCACAGAAATCCTACAAGCTAGAAGGGACTGGGGCCTTATCTTCAGCACCTCAAACAAAACAATTATTGGCCAAGCATTTTGCATCCAGCAAAACTAAGCTTCATATATGAAGAAAAGATAGTCTTTTTCAGACAAACAAACGCTGAGAGAATTCCACAGTACCAAGCCACCACTACAAGAACTGCTAAAAAGAGCTCTAAATCATGAAACAAATCCTGAAAATACATCAAACAGAACCTATTTAAAGCATAAATCTCACAGGACCTATAAAACAAAATCGTGAATTTAAAAAACAAAAACAAAAAACCAAGGCATGCAGGCAACAAATAGCATGACAAATACAATGGTACCTCACATCTCAATACTCACTAACATTGAATGTAAATGGACTAAATGCTCTACTTAAAAGATACAGAATTGTAGAATGGATAATAATTCACCAACCAACTATCTGCTGCATACAAGAGACTCAGCTAACACATAAGGACTCACATAAACTTAAGGTAAAGGGATGGAAAAAGACATTTTATGCAAATGGGCACCAAAAGTGAGCAGCAGTAACTATTCTTGTATCAGACAAAACAAACTTTAAAGCAACAGCAGTTAAAAAAGACAAGGAGGGACATTATATAATGATAAAAGGCCTTGTCCAACAGGAAAATATCACAATCCTAAACACACATGTACCTTACACAGGAGCTCCCAAATTTATAAAATAATTAATAATAGACCTAAGAAATGAGTTAGACAGCAACACAACAATAGTGGCGGATTCAATACCCACTGACAGCACTAGACAGGTCACGAAGACAGAAAGTTAACAAAGAAACAATGGATTTAAACTATACCCTAGAACAAATGGACTTAACAGATATACACAAAACATTCTATCCAACAACCACGGAATATACATTCTATTCAATATGGCATGGAACTTTCTCCAAGATAGATCATATGATAGTCCACAAAATGAGTGTCAATAAATTTAAGAAAATTGAAATTATATCAAGCATTCTCTCAGACTAAAGTGGAAATCAACTCCAAAAGGAACTCTCAAAATCATGCAAATACATGGAAATTAAATAACCTGCTCCTGAATGATCATTGGGTCAAAAATGAAATCAAGATGGAAATTTAAAAATTCTTCAAACTGAACAACAATAGTGACACAACCTATCAAAACCTCTGGGATACAGCAAGGGCAGTGCTAACAGGAAAGCTCATAGCCCTAAATGCCTACATCAAAAAGTCTGCAAGAGCACAAATGACAATCTAAGATCACACCTCAAGGAACTAGAAAAACAAGAACAAACCGAACTCAAACCCAGCAGAAGAAAGGAAATACCCAAGATCAGAGCAGAAATAAATGAATCTGAAACAAACAAAAAGAAAACAATGCAAAATATAAATGAAACAAAAACTGGTTCTTTGAAAAGATAAATAAAATTGATAGACCATTAGCAAGACTAACTAAGAAAAGAAGAGATCACTCCGTAAGAAAGCTCAAAAAGAAATGAAACGGGAGATATTACAACTGACGCCACAGAAATACAAAAATCATTCAAGGCTACTATGATCACCTTTATGCACATAAACTAGAAAACCTAGAACAGATGTATAAATTTCTGGAAAGATGCAACACTCCTAGCTTAAATCAGGAAGAATTAGATACCCTATATAACAAGCAGCAAGATTGAAATGGCAATTAAAAAAATACCAACATAAAAAAGTCCAGAACCAGACAATTCACAGCAGAATTCTACCAGATGTTCAAAGAGGAATTGGTACCAATACTACTGACACTATTCCACAAGATAGAGAAAGAAGGAACCCTCCCTAAATCATTCAATGAAGCCAGTATCACCCTAATACCAAAACCAGGAAAGGACATAACCAGAACAAGAAAACTACACACCAATATCCCTGAAGAACATAGATGCAAAAATTCTCAACAAAATACTAGCTAATCAAATCCAACAGCATATCATAAAGATAATCCACCATGATCAAGTGGGTTTCATACCGGGGATGCAGGGAAGGTTTAACATACACAAGTCAATAAATGTGATACACCATACAAACAGATTCAAAACCAAAAATTGCATGATCATCTCAATAGATACAGAAAAAGTATTTGACAAAATCTAGCATCGCTTTATGATTAAAACTCTCAGCAAAATCGGCATACCAGGGACATAACTCAATGTAATAAAAGCCATCTATGACAAACCCACAGCCAACATAATAATGAGTGGGGAACAGTTGAAAGCGTTTTCTCTGAGAACTGGAACAAGACAAGGATGCCCACTCTCACCAGTCCTCTTCAACATAGTACTGGAAGTCCTAGCCAGAGAAATCAGACAAGAGAAACAAATAAGAACATCCAAATGGGTAAAAAGGAAGTCAAACTGTCTCTGTTTGCTGATGATATGATTGTCTACCTAGAAAACCCTAACAATTCCTCCAGAAAGCACCTAGAATTGATAAAAGAATTCAGCAAAATTTCCAGGTACAAAATTAATGTACACAAATTAGCAGCTCTTCTATACACCAGCAGCAACCAAGCTGAGAATCAAATCAATAACTCAATCCCTTTTACAATAGTTGCAAAAAAATAAGATACTTAGGAATATACATAACCAAGGAGGTGAAAGACCTCTACAAGGAAACCTACAAAACACTGCTGAAAGAAACCTACAAAACAAACAAATGGAAACACATCCCATGTTCGTGGATAGGTAGAATTAATGTTGTGAAATGGCCATAGTGCCAAAAGCCATCTACAAATTCAATGCAATTCCCTTCAAAATACCACCATTATTCTTCACAGAATTAGAAAAGGCAATTCTAAAATTCATATGGAACCAAAAAAGAGCCCACATAGCCAAAGCAAGACTAAGCCAAAAGAACAACTCTGGAGGCATCATGTTACCTGATTTCAAACTATACTATAAGGCCATAGTCACCAAAATAGCATGAGAATGGTATAAAAATAGGCACATAGACCAATGGAACAGAATAGAGAACCCAGAAATAAACCCAAATACTTACAGACAACTGATCTTTGACAAAGCAAACGAAAACAAAAAGTGGGGAAATGACACCCTTTTCAACAAATGGTGCTGGGATAATTGGTTAGCCACATATAGGGGAATGAAACTGGATCCTCATCTCTCACCTTATATAAAAATCAACTCAAGATGGATTAAGGACTTAAATCTAAGACCTGAAACTATAAAAATTCTAGAAGATAACATTGGAAAAACCCTTCTGGACCTTTGCTTAGGCAAGGATTTCATGACCAAGAACCCACAAGCAAATGCAATAAAAACAAAGATAAATAGGTGGGACTTAATTAAACTAAAGAGCATGGCAAGAAGACAGTCAGCAGAGTAAACAGACAACACACAGAGTGGGAGAAAATCTTCACAATCTACACATCTGACAAAGGACTGATGATCAGGGAAAGGCAAATCAAAACCACAATGTGATACCATCTTACTTTTGCAAGAATGGCCATAATCAAAAAATCAAAAAATAGTAGATGTTGGTGTGGATGCAGTGAACAGGAAACACTTCTACACTGCTGGTGGGAATGTAAACTAGTACAGCCACTATGTAAAACAACGTGGAGATTCCTCGCTGTTTAAAGAGCTAAAAGTAGAACTACCATTTGATTCAGCAATCCCATTACTGGGTATCCACCCGGAGGAAAAGAAGTCATTATATGAAAAAGATACTTGTACACACGTTTATAGCAGCACAACTTGCAATTGCAAAACTGTGGAACCAACCAAAATGCCCATCAATCAATCAATCAACAAGTGGATAAAGAAACTGTTTTTTATATATATTTATAAATATATTTATATATATTTATAAATATATTTATATATATTTTTATATATATGATGGAATTTATATATATATATGATGGAATACTACTCAGCCATTAAAAGGAAGGAATTAATGGCATTCACAACAACTTGGATGAGGTTGGTGACTATTATTCTAAGTGAAGTAACTCAGGAACGGAAAACCAAACATTGTATGTTCTCACTCATAAGTGGGAGCTAAGCTATGAGGATGCAAAGGCATAAGAATAACATAATGGACTTTGGGGACTCAGGGGGAAATGGTGGGAAGGGAGTGAGGGATAAAAGACCACAAATAGTGTGCAGTGTATACTGCTTGGGTGATGGGTGCACCAAAAACTCACAAACCACCACTAAAGAACTTACTCATGTAACCAAGCACCACCTGTTCCCCAGTAACTATGGAAGTAAAAAGAAATTTTTTTTAAAGAATACGATGTTCAACAACATAGGTTACTTTAGAAAATTGCAAATTAAAACAATGAGATACTACTATATACCTATTAGAATAGCCAAAACACCAAGTGCTATTGATGATGTGAAGCAACAGGAAATCTTATTGCTGGTGGGGATGCAAAATTATCCAGTAGTTTGGAAGACAGTTTTACAGTTTTTACAAAACTAATCATACTGTCACCATAAAATCCAGCAACCATGCTCCTATTTATCCAAAAGAGTTGAAATGGTGTGTCTACACAAATACCTGCACATGAATTTTTATAGCAACTTTAGATCCATTTTCATAGTTGCCAAAACATGAAATCAACCAAGATGTCCTTCAGTGGGTGAATGGATAAATCAACTGGAAGAATCACCCATTCAGACAAGGGAATACTATTTAGCACTAAAAAGAAATAAGCCATGAAAAGATGTGGAGGAAACCTGGATGTATATTACTAAGTGAATGAAGCCAATTTGAAAATACTGCATACATACAGCATGATTTCAACTATATGACATTCCAGAAAAGGCAAAACTATGGAGAGAGTAAAAAGATAAGTGGTTGTAATGGGATGAGGGAGAGTGGAATGAATAGGCAAGCACAGAGGATTTTAGGAAAACAAAACTTTTCTGTACGATAGTACAATGGTGAATTTATCTGTCAAAAACCCACAGAGTGTACAACACCAAGAGTGAACACTAATGTCAGCTATGGACTTTGGGTGATAATGATATATCAATGTGGGTTCATTGATTTTTCTGGGGTGGTGGGGGGACAGGGTCTCACTTTGTCGCCCAGACTGGAGTGCAGTGGTGCAATCTCGGCTCCCTGCAACCTCCACCTCCCAGGTTCAAGTGATTCGCCTGTCTCAGCCTCCTGAGTAACTAGGATTACAGGTGCCCGCCACCTCACCCAGCTAATTTTTGTATTTTTAGTAGAGACGGGGTTTCACCATGCTGGTCAGGCTGGTCTTGAACTCCTGACCTCAAATGGTCCACCTGCCTCAGCCTCCCAAAGTGCTAGGATTACAGGCATGAGCCACCACGCCCAGACGGGTTCATTGATTTTAACAAATGTGCCACTGTCATGTGGGATGTCAATATCACGGGTGGTTTTGCATATGTGGGGGCAGGGGATATATAAGAACACTCTGTACTTTCTGATTAATTTTCCTGTGAACTTAAAATTGCTTTAAAAAGCAAAATCTACTAAAAATCATATGGTAAGAACTAAAAACATTTTTAATTGCAAACATGCTGAGAGAATTTATTACCAGTGGACCAGCCATTCACAAAATGCTAAAGGGAGTCCTTTATGGAGAAATAAAAGAACATTAGACACAAATTTGAAGGCATGTAAAGAAATAAAAATCTATGGTAAAGGTAAATACATAAATAATTACAAAGCTAGTAGTATTGTAACTTTGGTTTGTTACTCTTTTGTTTGTTTTCTACATGAATTAGAGACTAACGCATAAAAACAGTTGTTTATGGTTTTGGACATAAAATGCATAAAGATATAATTTCTGACACTAGTAACTGAAAAAGGGTGAAGATGGACCTACCTATATAGTGGCAGAATTTGTGTATGTTATTAAAGTTAAGTTGGTACAAACTCAAACTGGAATGTTACACTTTTGGGATGTTCAATGTAATCTTCATGGTAACTGAAAAGAAAATAGTGATACCCTAAGGAAAGCAAATCACCCCCTTGTAAAGATGTCTGTACTCCCATATTCACTGCAGCATTGTTCACAATAGCCAAGATATGGAAACAATCAAATTTGTCTATCAATGAATATATGAATAAAAAATTGCTTTATACACATACAGACACACACACACACACATAAGCACACATAATGGAATATGATTCAGCCTTGAAAAAGGAGATCTTGACATTTGGGACATTTAGTTCATTGGAAGAACCTAGAGGACATTATGCTAAGTGAAGTAAGCCAGCCACAGAAAGGTAAATACTGCATGATCTCATTTATATGTGGGATATTTTTAAAAATTGAATACACAGAACAGAGTGTAGAATGGTGGCTACCAGGGGTGCAGAAAATAGGAAGATGTAGTTTAAAGTGTACAAAGTTGTATGTAGTTATATAGAATAAGTCTAGGTATCTAATGTGTAACATAAGACCTATCATTAATAATATTGCCCTGTATGCTGGAAATTTACTAAAAGAGTAAATTTTAGCTAATCTTACCACACACAAAAAAAGAAAGATAACTGTCTGAGATGGTGGCTATGTTAATTTTCTAGACTGTAGTAATCGATTAACTATGTTAAAGCATCGTGTTGTACACCTTAAATATATGCAATTAAAAATAGCTATAGATTATACACAAAAGGAAATAAGAAGGAAAATAAAACATTTTACTACAAAAGACCAGCTAAACACACAAGAAGACAGTAATTCAGAAAATAAAGGACAAAATGCTATAAGGTATATGGAAACACCAGTAAAATAACAATTATATTCCTCCTTACCAATAATTTCTTTAAATGCTAATGAATTAAATTTAGCAATCAATAGACAGAAACTGGAAGAATAGATTTTAAAAATTTCTCTATATGCTGTCTACAAGAGACTCATTGTAGATCCAAAGACACAAATAGGTTGAAAAGGAAGGAATGGAAAAATATATTCCATTCAAATAGTAACCAAAGATAGCAAGGTAGCTATACTAACATCAGACAAAACAGACTTTAAATCAAAAACTTGGGGAACCAATGGCAAGATGGCTGACTAGAAGCAGCTACTGTGCGTCACTCTCACAGAGAGGAGATAGAGTAACCGGTAAACACCAGCTCTTCAACTGGATAGTTCTGGAGGACACATTGAGATTCATTAAAGAAGCAACATGACTCACAGAGAGCAGACAGGAGCAAGACAGGACATCCACCCACCTGGGATCGGCATGGAGTCAAGGATGTCTCCCCACCTCCTTTGGTAAGTGAGAGTCCCCGGGGACCTACACTTCTACCATGGACTGTTGCAATTCTGGGCACAGGAGATCTCCCCTGACCTCTTCTCCCTGGGACCTCCAGACTGACACTCTGCATGCAGTCTGGGCAGAGCCACTACTCAGGCCCATGGGGAGCCCCAAGGGCCTTGGACTCCTGAGGGCCCTGGTGCCAGCTGCCACAGCTCCACCAACAAAGGAGGTGAGGATCTCTCATGTGGCCCCAGGATAGGAGCCACGTTCACGATGCTGAGGAGCAGACGAACTGTAGACCTCACCTCTGCTGCACCTGGACAGGCAAAGTCTACTTCCCTGGGACCCCAGTGTAGCCACCTCACCCCTGTCTGAGCATTTGGGCTAGTAGCAGCTCTGTATTTCTTTGGGACAGAGTTCCCAGAGGTAATCGACAGGCCCACCACTTTTCTGCTGCCAGAGCCCCTGCCCCTACTGTCCTCAGGCTAGGGAGGGAACAAAGAGCACAAGAACTACTGCAGGCCTCCAGCACACTACAGCTGCTTTATGGAAAAGCAACCAGACTGTTTTCCACATGGGTCCCTTTGCCTGCCACTCCTCACTGGGCAGGGCCTCCCCACACGGGCCTCCAGCACAACCGTTCTGCCCCTGCCTGATCACTTCATTTGGTGGTGGCTCTGCATTTCTCTGGGGAGGAAATCCTAGCGACAACCCACAGGCTCTCTGTAATTCCACTGCAGTGGTCCGGCCCTTGCTGTCCTTGGGCCGGGGAAAGAATAAAGACCCGGATGACTTTGTTGGCACCCCCAGCAAGCCACAGTTGCCATATGGAGAAGAGCCTGGTCTCACTTCCCTGTGAGCCCCTAGCTGCCTGCACTTGACCGGCAGGACCCCCAGCTTGGGCCCACAGTGCAGTCACTCCACCTCTAAAGGTTTCAATCCGCAGTGGTTTTGTGTCTCTCTGGTGGAGTTCCCAGAGGTAACTGACAGCCCCTCTGCCATTGCCATGGCAGCACTTCTGCCCTTGCTGCCCTGGGGGTGGGGGAAGAACAAAGAGCCCAATCACTTTGCTGGCACCTCCAGCACACAACAGGCACCATAGGAGTGGAGCACAATCTCTCCTGTGAGCCCCTGGCCCCCTGCTCTTCACCAGGCAAGGGCCTCTAGGATGGGTCCAAAGTGCAGCTGCCTTGCCCCTGCTTGAACATTCCCATTGGCAGTGGCTCTGTTTCTCTGAGTGGAGCTCCCAGAAGCAACAGACAGCCCCTCTGCCACTGAATAAAGACCCTGGTTGCTTTGCTGGCACCTCCAGCATGCCACAGCCACCATACAGAGAGGAAATCAGTCTCTCTTCTCTATGAGCCCTTGACCCCCTGCTGTTCACCAGGCAGGGCCTCCAGCTCAGGCTCATAGTACAGCCACCCCCACTTCCCCAGCTGAGCATTCCCATTGGCAGTGGCTTTATGTTTCTCTGGGGTGAAGTTCAAAGAGGCATCTGAAATCCCCTCTGCCTCTGCCACTGCAGTAGTACCGGCCTTTGCTGCCACCAGGCTGGGGAAGGAACAAAGAGCCTGGGTGCTTTGCTCACACTCCAGCATGCTGCAGGCACTTTTGGAGAAGAGGCCAGACTGTCTTCCCCATGAGTCACTCCACCCCACCTGCTCTTTAAGAGGCAAGACTCCCTGGCTTGGGCCCACAATGCAGCTGCCCCACTCTTGGTGATCCTTCCGATTGGTAGTTGCTCTGTGTTTCCCAAGAGAAAGGGAAAGACCCTCTGCCATTGCCACTGCTAAAGTCCCCACACCTGCTTCTGCCAAGCTGAGGAAAAAAGCAGAAAGCCTGAGCTCACCCCAAGGCTGCAGTGCACAGCCCACGAGTGCCAAGCCTAGATCTGGGAGAGGAACACACACTCTCAGAGCACTAAGAGGGAGCACAGCTGCAATTGTGAGGAAATACAGAGGAGCCTGTCTACCAGCCATTACACTTCAGCTCCATCTACTGGATTGCAGCTGAAACATCAACACCAAAAATATTTTGCTAATATATGCCCCTATGAAACCAAGGACAATTCAGCCACAAATAATGTCCCTTCACAACACCTCAGCCCTCTGAAAACATCCAGAAATGAAGCTAACTGACTGTACTCAAAATTACATAACAGTTAAAGAACCATCAGCCCCTTTGGGAGGCCGAGATGGATTACTTCAGTCAGCAGGTCAGGAGTTCAAGACCAGCCTGACCAACGTGGTGAAACAGCATCTCTACTAAAAATACAAAAAATTAGCGGGGCATGGTGGCAGGTGCCTGTAATCCCAGTTACTCAGGAGCCTGAGGCAGGAGAATTGCTTGAACCCAGGAGGCAGAGGTTGCAGTGAGCCGAGATTGTGCCATTGCACTCCAGCCTGGGCAATCAGAGTGAAACTCTGTCTCAAAAATAAAATAATAAAATAAAGTAAAATTAAATTAAAAAGAACTATCAGCCCACACAGATAAGAATGAAGCAGTACAAGCACTCTGGCAGCTCTAAAAGCAAGAATGTCTCCTTACTTCCAAATAACTGGCTCCCCAGCAATGGTTCTTAACCAGAATGAAATGGCTGAAATGACAGAAATAGAATTCAGAATCTGGATGGCAACAAAGATCATAGAGATTCAGGAGAAAGTTGAAACCCATTCCAAGGGATCTAAAAACTCCAGATTCAACAATGCAAGAAATGAAAGATAAAAGAGCCATTTTAAGAAAGAACCAAACCGAGCAGATAGAGCTGAAAAACTCACTATAAGAATTTCATAGCTCGATTAGAAGTATTAACAGCAGAATAGACCAAGCTGAGGAAAGAATCCCAGAGCCTTTAGAAAGGTTCTTCAGATTAACTCAGACAAAAATTTACAAGAATTTTAAAAACTGAACAAAAGCTCTGAGAAATGAGACTATGTAAAGAGGCCAAATCAACAACTCATTGGTGTCCCTGAAAGACAGGGAGAAAGAGCAAGCAATTTGGAAAGCATATTTGAGGATACTATCCATGAAAATTTCCCCAGCCTCACTAGAGGTGACAACATTTAAATTCAGGAAATGCAGAAAACCCCTGCAAGATACTGTACAAGATGACTATCCCCAAGACATGTGATTATCAGATTCTCCAAGATCAACATGAAAGAAAAAAGATTAAAGGCAGCTAAAGAAAAGGGGCAGGTCACCTACATAGGGAACTCATCAGGCTAACAGCAGACAATTAAGTGGAAACCCTAAAAGCCAGAAATATTGTGGGCCTATATTTAGCCTTCTTGAAGAAAAATTCTTTTTTTTTTTTTTTTTTTTTTTTTTTTTGAACAAACCCTCAAATGTTTATTCAGGCTTCTAAGATCACCCTCTTTCCATTGTACCATACTACCTTCTGGAAAAAGTAAAGCAAACAACCCTCTCAGATATAAATGCAAACCCCTTCTGTCAATTAAAGTAAATAAATAAATAAATATGAAAAGGAACAGTACCAGGTTGGATTTACAAAACAAAGCAAAAAACCAAACAAAAAACCCCTTGAAGAAAAATTCTAACCAAGAATTTCATATTTAGCCAAACTAATCTTAAGCTTCATAAGAGAAGGAAAAATAAAATACTTTTCAGAAAGGCAAATGCCAAGGGAATTTATTACCAACAGACCTTCCTTACAAGAGGTCCTTAAGGGAGTGCTAAACATGAAAACAAAAGACCATTATTGGCCATCACAAAAACACACTTAAGTACATAAGACCATTGACACTATAAAGCAAACCCACAATCAAGTCTACATAACAACCAGTTAACAATACAATGATGACAAGATCAACTCTGCACATATCAATATTAACCTTGAACATAAACTGGCTAAACATCTCACTTAAAAGGCACAGAGTGGCAAGTTGGAAAAAGAAGCAAGACCCAACTCTGTGTTGTATTCAAGAGACCCATCTAACATACAAGGAGACCCACAGGCTCAAAGTAAAGGGATGGAGAAAGATCTGTCAAGCAAATGAAAAACAAAAAAAGAGCAGGGGTTGCTAATATTATTTCAGACAAAACAGACTTTAAACCAACAATGATCAAAAAGGAAAAAGAAGGGTGTTGCATAATGATAAATGGTTCAATTCAACAGGAAGACTTATCTATCTTAAATATACATGCACCCAGTGCTGGAGTATTCAGACTCATAAAACAAGTTCTTCAAAACAAATGAAGAGACATATAACCACATAATGGTTATATATGACTTTAACACACCACTGACAATATTGGACAGCTCATCAAGGGAAAATACTAACAAAGATATTCAGGGCTTAAACTTGACACTTGACCAAATGGACAGAACACTCCACCCAACAAAAAATAGAACATTCATTCTTCTCATCTATCCATTGCACATACTCTAAAATTGACCAGACACTCAGCCACAAAACAATTCTCAACATACTAAAAAAAATAAACAAAATCAAATGAACAACACTCTCAGATCAGAGTATAATAAAAATAGAAATCAATACAGAGAATATCTCTCTAAACCATACAATTAAATGGGCATCAAACAATCTGATCCTGAATGAATTTCAGGTAAATAATGAAATTAAGGCAGAAATCAAGAAATTTTTTGAAACAAATGAAAACAAAGATATAACATACCAGAATCTCTTGGACACATCCAAAGCAGTGTTAAGAGGAAAGTTTATTGCACTCAACATCCACATCAAAAATTTGGAAAGATCTCAAATTAATAACCTAATATTACCACTACAGGAACTAGAAAAACAAGAGCAAACCAAGCCTAAAGCTAGCAAAAGAAAACGAATAACTAAAATCAGAGCTGAACTGAATGAAATGGAGATGAGGAAAACCATACAAAAGATGAATAAAACCAAAAGTTGGTTCTTTGACAGAAGAAATAAGATTGATAGACCCCTAGCTAGTTTAATAAAGAAAAAAAGAGAAGATCTAAATAAACACAATCAGAAATGACAAAGGGGAAATTACCAACAACCCCACAGAAATGCAAAGATCCCTCAGAGACTATTATGAACACTTCTATGCACACAAACTAGAAAACCCAGAAAAAAAGTTAATAAATTCCTGGAAACATACAACCTCCCAATATTGAACCAGGAAGAAATTGGCACCCTGAACAGACCAATAACAAGTTCCAAGATTGAATCAGCGATAAAAAATCTACCAACCAGAGAAAGCCCTGGTCCAGAAGGTTTACATCCAAATTCTACCAGCCATATAAAGAAGAGCTGGTACCAATCCTACTGAAATTATTTCAAAAAAATAAGAAAGAGGGACTCTTCCCTAACTCATTCTAATATCAAAACCTGGCAGAGACACAATGAAAAAAGAAAACCTCAGGCCAATACCTTTGATGAACATAGATGCAAAAATCCTCAACACAATACTAGCACCATTCTAATATCAAAACCTGGCAGAGACACAATGAAAAAAGAAAACCTCAGACTAATACCTTTGATGAACCTAGATGCAAAAATCCTCAACACAATACTAGCAAATCAAATTCAGCAGCACATTAAATAGCTAATCCACCGTGATCAAATAGGCTTTATTTCTGGGGTGCAAGGTGGATTCAACATAGGCAAATCAATAAATATGATTCATCATATAAATAGAACTGAAAGCAAAAACCACATGATCATCTCAAAAGACACAGAAAAGTATTTCAATAAAATTCAACATCACTTTATGTAAAAAACCCTCAACAAACTAGGCATCAAAAGTACATATCTCAAAATAATGAGTCATCTGTGACAAACTGACAGCCAGCATCATACTGATGGGCAAAACTGGAATCATTCCCCTTAAAGACAGGTACAAAAAAAGATGCCCTCTTTCACCACTCTTATACAACATAGTACTGGAAGTCCTAGCCAGAGGAATCAGGCAAGAAAAGTAAATTAAAGGTATCAAATAGGAAGTCAAACTATCTCTTTCTTCACAGATGACATGATTCTACACTTATAAAACCCCTTAGTATCTGCCCAAATGCTCCTAGATCTGTTAAACAACTTCAGCAGAGTTTCAGGATACAAAATCAATGTACAACAATCACTATGAATACGATCCATCAGTAACATTCAAGCTGAGAGTCAAATCAGGAATGCAATCCCATTCACGACAGCCACAAAAATAATAAAATTCCTAGGAATACAGCTAACCAGAGAGGTGAAAGATCTCTACAATAATAAATTCAAACACTGCTCAAAGAAATCAGAAATGACACAAACAAATGGAAAAGACATTCCATGCTCATGGATAGGAAGAATCAATGTTGTTAAAATGGCCCTACTACCTAAAGCGATTTATAGATTCAATGCTACTCCTATCAATCTAATTATGTGACATTTTATACATAATTAGAAAAAATCATTTTATAGTTTATGTGGAATCGAAAAGAACTGGAATAGCCAAGGCAATTCCAAGACAAAAGAACACAGCTAGAGGCATCACACTATCTAATTTTACTACAAGGCTACAGTAACTAAAGCAGCATGGTACTGGTACAAAAGCAGACACATAGACTTATGGAGCAGAATGGAGAGCCCAGAAATAAAGCCACACACCTACAACTATCTGATATTCAACAAATCCAGAAATAACAAGCAATGGGGAAAGGACTTCCCATTTAATAAATGGGTTAACTGGCTAACCATATGCAGAAGATTGAACCCGGATGCCTTCCTTACACCATATACATAAATCAACTCAAAATAAATTAAATATTTAAATAAACCCTAAAACTATAAAACATTAGAAGAAAACCTAGGAAATACCATTCAGGACATAGCCCTGGCAAAGACATTGTGACAAAGATTCCAGAAGCAATTGCAACAAAAAGAAAAATTGACAAATGGGACCTAGTTAAACTAGGGAGTTTCTGCACAGCAAAAGAAACTATCAATTGAGTAAACAGCCTACAGTATGGAAGAAAATATTTGCAAACTATGCATCTGACAAATGTATAATATCCAGAATCTATAAGGAACTTAAATCAACAAACAACCACATCAAAAAATGGGCAAAGGATTTCAACAGACACTTCTCAAAAAAAAGACATACATGCAGCTAATAAGCATAGAAAAATGCTTATTATCACTAATCATTAGGGAAATGCAAATCAAAACCATAATGAAATACCATCTCACATCAGTCAGAAGGCTACTGTTAAAAAGCCAAAAAGTAACAAATGCTGGCTAGGTTTCAGACAAAAGGTAACACTTATACACTCTTGGTGCAAATGCACATTAGTTCAGCCACTGGGGAAATCGGTTAGGAAATTATTCAGAGAGCTAAAAACAGAATTACCATTTGAGACAGCAATCCCATTGTTGGGTATGTATCCAAAGAAGTATGAATTTTTCTACCATAAAGACACATGCACATGTATGTTTATCACAGCACTATTCACAATAGCAAAGACATGGAATCAACCTAGATGTCCATCAATGATGGATTGGATAAAGGAAATGTACATATACACCACGGAATACTATGCAGTCATAGAAAAGAATGAAACTGTGTCTTTTGCAGCCACACAGATGGAGCTGGAGGTCATTATTCTAAGCAAATTAATGAAAAAACAGAAAACCAAATACCACATGTTCTCATTTACAAGTGGAAGCTAAACATTGAGCATACATGAACAGAAGGAAGGGGATAATAGACACTAGGCGCTACCTGAGGGTGGAGGGTGGGAGAGGGGTAATATTAAAAAAAAATACCAGTTAGGTATTATTCTGATTACCTGGTGACAAAATTATCTGTACACCCAACCCCCGCGACCACAATTTACCCATGTAAGGAACCTGCATATTCACCCCTTCAACCTAAAATAAAAGTTGGAAATACATAAATCAAAAAATTGTTATAAGAGATGAAGAAAGACATTATATATTAATAAAATATTCAGTACAGCAAGAAGATATAACAATTGTGAACTTGTACACACATAATAATAGACCATCTTGTATGAAGTAAAAATTCACATAATTGAATGGAAACATAGATTCTTTACAGTAACAGCTGGGGACTTAAATACTCCACTCTCAATAGTGGATAGAATAACCAAACAAAAAAAAATAAGCAAGGAGATAGGCAATCTGAACAGCACAATAAACTAACTAGATCTAACAGACATATATAGAACACTCTTCCCAAAGACCAGAGAATACATATTCTGGTCAACTGTGCATGGGACATTCTTGAGGATAGACCATATATTAGATCACAAACAAAACTGGATAGATTTTAAAAGACAGACATCATACAAAGTATCTTCTCCATCCACAACAGGATGAAGTTAGAAATCAGTAACAGAAAGAAGACTGAAACACTCACAAATTTGTGGAAATTAACACACTCTTAAACAACCAAAAGGTCAAAGAAGAAATGACAAAAGAAATTAGAAATTTTTAAGAGATGAATGAAAATAAAAACAGCATACCAAAACTTTGGGGACACAGTAAAATAAGTGCTAATGGAAGAACTTATACCTAAAAATACTTGAATTTTAAAAAAAAGATCTCAAATCAACTACCAAACTTTAGAACTTATGGAACTAGAGTAAGCTAATCAAACAAATTCTGAAGCTAGCAGAAGGAAGGAAATAAGTAAAGGTTAGAGTGGAGATAAATTAAAGAGAATAGAAAAACAATACAAGGATAAACAAAGCAAACATTGGTTCTTTGAAAAACTTTAGCTAGATTGACTATGACAAAGACATATAAGACTCAATAGAATAAGAAATGAAAGCAAGGTCATTTCTTCTGATTCTATAGAGTTAAAAAGGATTATAAGAAAGTAATATAAATAATATTACGGCAACAAATTGTATATCCTAGTAGACATGGCCAAATTCCTGGAAATACAAAGCCTACCAAGACTAAATAACAAAGACATAGATCATCTGAATAGACTTGTATGTAGTAAGGAAATTGAATCAACCCAGCAAAGAAAAGCCCTGGATCTGATGGCTTTACTTGTAAATTCTACCAAATATTTTTAAAAGAACTAACACTAATCCTTTTGAAACTCTTAACAAAAAAAAGTTGAAGAGGAGGGAACAATTTCTAACTCATTCTGTAAGGTCAGTAATGCCCTGATAGCCAAGCCAGGAAAAGATGCTATAAGAAAAGTACAGACCAATATATTTTTTAAGCATGGATTCAAAAATCTTCAAATATCAGTACACCAACTTCAATAACATATTAAAATTATCGTACACCATACCAAGTGGGATTTTTATTATGGCAATGCAAGCATGGTTCAACATACAAAAATGTATCGATGTAATATACTGCATTAACAAAATGAATGGAAAAAAAAGATCATCTCAATTGATCCAAAAAAAGGATTTGACAAAATTAAACACTTTATGATTAAATAAAACACTCAGCAAAGTAGAAATAGAAGGAAACTACCTTTGCATAATAAAAACCATAATGGAAAAATTCACATCTATTATCACATTCAACTATGAAAGACTGAAAGCTTTTCCTCCAAGATCAAGAAGACAACAATGTACACTTTTTCCACTTCTAGTCAACAGAGCATTGGAAGTACTAGTTGGAAAAAATAGGCTAAAAAGGGAAATAAAAGGCATTCAAATTTGAAAGGAAGAAGTGTAATTATCTCTGTTTGCAGATATGTAATCTTATATGTAGAAATCACTAAAGATTCCACAAGAGAAAACTGTTAGAATTAGTAACCAAATTCAGGAAGGTAGGAGGATATAAAATGAACATAAAAATCAATTGCATTTCTATACACCTACAATGAACAATCCTAAAAGAAAATTAAGGAAACAATTCCATTTACAATAGCATCAAAAACAACATAAAACTTAGTAATTAAGTTAACCAGAGAGATGAAAGACTTGTAAAATGAAAAATACAAAACTGCTGAAAGTGGCAGAGATACAAATAAATGAAATTGTTTTCTATGCTCATGGATTAGAAGACTTGATATTGCTACCATGTCAATACTACCCAAAATGACCTCCAATTCAAAGCAATCCCTATCAAAATATCAACTAAGTTTTTACAGAAATAGAAAACTACATTCTTAAATTCATATGGACTCCCAGAAAGTGTTGAATAGCCAATACAACCTTGAAAAGGAAGAATAAAGTAAGAACTTACACTTCCTTATTTCAAAACTTAATAGAAAGCTACAATATTCACAACAATATGGGAAAGGCAGCATAAATACAAACAAATAGATCGATGGAATCAAATGGACAGCCCACACATAAACCCTTGCATAGATGGTAAAATGATTTTCAGCAAGGATTCCAAGATTATTCAATAGGGAAAAGACAGTCTTCAATAAATGTTGCTGGCAAAAGTGTATAGCCACACTCAAAAAATAAAATTCCACCTTTACCTAACACTATATGCAAAAATTAACTCAAATTGATCAAATACTTAAACATAAGAGCTAAAACTATAATACTCTAAGAAGAAAACATAGGGGGAAAGCTTCACAACATTGAATTTAGCAACAATTCAAAGGCGTAGGCAACAAAACAAAATATAAAGTAGACTTTTAAAAAATTAACTGTTTTGTACATCAAAGGACACTATCAAAAAAGTAAAAAGGCAACCCACAAAATTGGGAAAAATTGTGCAAGTCACATATCAGAAAAGAGATTAATGTGCAGAATAGAGATACTCAAAAATTGAAACAATAAAAAAACCATTGATTCAATAACAGACAAATAACTTGAATAGTCATTTCTCCAAAGATATGATTTCTTAGTAAGCACATGAAAAGATGCTCAACATCACTAATTATTAGGAAAATGCATCGAAACCACAATGTGATACTTCATACCAACTAGGATACGTATTATTGGAAGGAAGGAAGGAAGGAAGGAGAAGGGAGAATTGGTGAGGATGTGGAGAATCCAAAACAATTGTCCACTGCTGGTGGGAATGTAAAACAATATAGCCACTGTAGAAAACAGCATAGCAATTTCTCAAAATATCAAAAATATAATTAGCATCTGATGCAGCAAATTCCACTTTGGGGTACACACCCAAAAGAATCTGAATCAGAGACACAAACAGATATTTGTACAGCCATGTACATAGCAGTGTTATTCCCAATAGCCAAAAGATGGAAGCAATTCAAATGTTCATCAATGGATGAATGGCTAAACCAATGTATACATACAATGGACTATTAATCAATTTTAAAAGTAAGGAAATTCTGATATATGGTAGAACATTATGAAGCTTAAAGACATTGTGCTAAGTAAAATAAACCTGTCACATAAGGCCATATATTGTATGATTCTGGTCTATATGAGGTACTTAGAGTACTTGAATTCATAGAGACAGAAAGTAAAATGGTGGTTGCCGCAGGCTGAAAGAAGAGCAGAATAGGGAGCTATTATTTTATGGGTCCATAACTAGATTTTTGCAAGATGACAAAAGTTCTGGATACAGACAGTAGTAATGATTGTCCAACAATGTAAAAATACCTAATGCCACTAAACTTTAACCTAAAAGTGGTTAAAACAATCACTTTTATGTTATGTATATTTTACTACATTTTAAAATAATAAATGGGAAAAATAGCATATTTCCACTGTAGCAATAATCAGCAGTGAACAAATTAAGATAAAATTTGCAGTACTACCAGAAATTATAAAGCATCTAGGAGTTACTTTGATAAAGAATTTTTAAGGCTTCTCTAGAGAAAAATTTAAAACCCTATTAGAGAGCAGAAAATAAGACCTGATTAAATGGGGGAGGCACTCCATCATCCTGGATAGGAAATCATAATGTTAGAAAAATGCCCCTGGTGGAAGCTTGGCCGGATGGCTAGTCACCCCACCCTGAGCAGCTCTTCTTTCTCAACCTCGCCGTGGCACTTCTTTGCAAAGCTGCCACTGGCAAGAATATATTTTTTTGGACGGTAATTCTATTCTGTATTTTAAAATAATTAATAGTCAGGGGTTAGATCTATTTCCGCAAGGAGATGTCAATTATTGCTAAACCTGCATATAGTGCATAAAACTTGTTTGAGTGAAGAAGATGGGGTGCAGCATTCTGGGAACCATTACCCTCTATAAAATTTTATAATTGCATTTTCAAGAGGCCCAAGGCCATGTTTCATACAGATACTACATGCACAAAAGCAGCACATAAAGCATATTTGTTTATTGTACAGGCTGATGGAGAAATGAGAATTTCCACTGGGGCAGACAGCCAAGTTACTTTAAAACAGACTCCCACTTTACAAGCTAGATGGGGCTAGCCACGGCAGGAGAGGGTGATCAGAAATCCTGTCATCTAACTAAAGGTGACCTCCAGCTGTGAGGACTGTCTCCTGACTCAAAACTCCCAATGGGCTTTACCTAACTGCCTTTTGGAGACGAGCATTCCTTTATGTTATATTTATTCCTGTCTAACCCTTCTTAAGACACTTAGAATATCTTTGATGGGAGAATTCATATTTCAGTCAGGCTTGTTCCTCATTTGGGGTCTAGCACAGATGATAAAAACTCTGTATTCAGTGGTATTGACTGAATCTATCTCTGAGGGAAAATATACAGTTTAATAGAGTTTTTCTCTAACATATTTCTATATACCAAGAAGGTTCATGGTAAAATTGACCAGTCAGCAAATCATTTGCTACTAAAGGTATTTATTTCTCAGATTCTATAAATTTAAAGCATAAAACTTAACAAAATATATGGATACCTCCATTACCCAAACTCTGTTTCAAGAAATTCTAGCTCTCAATGTTCTGGAAAGTCACAATATGCATTTACATACTAAGAAATTTGAGAAACAGTGAATTTTTTAAAGCTTATTTTTGTTTAACCCCATGTTTCTATAAATTTTAATTTGCCACTAAAATATTTTATCGAACACCTAATCAGAATTTATATCTCATGACCCAAAGTCTAAACTTGTATATATAATTTTCCACTCAGCATTTCCATTAATATTTTTATGGGCATCTCTATTACTGAAGGTTCATGGTGGCAAACAGAAACTTCTGTAGCTACTTCAGCAGGAAGGTATTAAGCATATAATGTAGCTCATAGAATCTCTGAGAGCTGGAGTACCTGGCATGAGCACTGCAAATTCAGGAATAAGCAACATACTAACATTTGGACTAATCTGCCATAACCATCACTGGGCAGCAGCACCTCAGGGTCCACCACTAGCCACAAGTACTGCTGCTGGGACCAAGGCCGGTACTCACCCTTACCATTAATGGACACAACAGAATTACTTTCTTCACATGGATCTCTTTCAGATGCAAACATCATGCAGAAGCATTTGATTGTCAACATCTACGTGATACACTTCACATACTTCTACTGCAAGCAAACCTGGGAAGAGTTGTGACTTTTAGCTTGAAAAGTCCGAACCTAAATAGATGGAAATTCCCTAAACATTGTATGTCAATCAGACAGTCTTGATTATGCTGTAGTAACAACAACAGAAAATCTCAATGTCCTAAAACAAGTGGAGAGGGAGCTGATGGAAGGTGCTCAGTGCATCTGGGACATTCTGGAATGTCACCTGATAGAGGTGTCAATTTCAACATGTGATCACCAAGACAGAACAAAAGGGAGCATAGTAAATTGTGAAAGGGATCTTAAAACTTCCACCTAGAAATAATATACATTACTTCTACTTGCAATTTATTTGCCAAAGCAAATCACATAACCATGCCTAAAACTACAGAGGGCAGGAAAGTGCAACCCTATCCTGTCTGCAGAAGAAGAGAACTGAAATTTTTGTGAATGAACTTCCCGATTGCCATACATAGAAAAAGTGGGTAAAATATCCTGAGAAGCCAAGAAGTTTGACAAATGTTTGCCACATCACCACAAATATAAGATTGCATCAAATCTTGATTTTTCTCCCCAAACATTTTTCTTCCCTATTTTAGTATCACCAACCATTCTTTAAAATCTGTTTTGAATCCACTCACTTCTTTCCATTTCCATTGCTACTACTTTTGTCCAAGCCCCCATCATCTCAGGTGCCACTGCTCTGATCACGTGCCTTTCTACATGAACTCTGTCAATGACTTAGTACTAACTCTAAGGGTATTTAGAAGAGAAAACAAAACAACTTTACCTTCATTTGTAAGACTCATCTTTATCTATCTCCTGCCTAGTTCACCAGTAAACTGAATACCTTTTAGACCGTCAAAATTATTATCCTTTAGCCAGATATGGTGGCATGGACCCATAGTCCCAGCTACCCAGGAGGCTGAGGCTGCAATGAGCTATGATAGCACTACTGCCCTACAGCCTGGACAACAGTCTTAAAAAAACTATTTTTCTCTCCCTCAAGCCCTTGTTTATATTCTCTCTTTTACCTACTACAAACGAGATCATTGTTTTGTTGTTGTTGTTAGGCTATCTCTCACCTATCTTATTTTCCCCTACAAGGGTGGAATTCCACGGGGGCACAGATTTGGTCCTGTTCATCCCTGGATTCTAGCGCTTGGAATAGTGCCTGGCGTGCAGGCGTGTACATCCTTAGAGATCAGACAAAAAGGTCACACTTTAGTAAAGCCATCAAAAAGCTTCCAGCCTTCCACCCAAAATATAATTTTGTCTTTTTCTGTTCTCCTGTAGTGCTGTGTGCATCCTTCTACGAAAGAAATGCTTGCATTATTATATTTACTTTCTACTGCTGAAGGAGGAGCTTTTTTAGGCTAAGTACAATGGTTTACTTGATCAATGAGATATAATCTCTCAAAGTCCCTGGCACACTACCTTCATGCTCTTTATTTCCTTTCTTTTTTCCATAGTTTCTTCCTTCCTGTAGTCATTAGCAGCACAGTGGATTATTAATTAAATATCATCAATCAATTAGAAAGTGATGGATATTATACATCAAATAAACAGTAACTATTAACTTCCTATAAATATATACTTGTGCACACCACAAACAGATAAAATGCTCTATATATCTGTATAATACATTTTCAATAAAAGTTTATTATTTTCAATTTCTCATGTGTAGCACATGTGAGCACAGGCAGACACTTTTGTATAAATAGATACATGTTACATTTCTAAACTATAAATAGAATGTTCAGAGAGGGTGTATATTATTTCTATATAACTATATATAGACATGCATATAATACTGCATTTATATAGCAGCTTGTAAAACTTTAGGATAGAACGAGTTGCCAAATAAAAATAGAAGATTTTAAAAATAGAAATAGCATCTTTCCACTGAGGGAAAGGACTCACAAGTAGTGATTTTACAAACACATTGTGAAAAGCTGAGGGTTTTCTTGCGCAGTCAAAGAACTCCTGGGCAGTTGATTTGAGGTTGCATTTCTCAAAGTATAGCTCAAGGGCCAGCTACATCAGAGTCCTCCTGTGTGTCAAACATTCAGTTTCCAGGACATCACCCCAAACCCACCACTTCAGAATATCTGGGGACTGGGCCCATGAATCAGTATGTTTAACAAGCTTGACAGATGATTCTGTTGGATGCTGTGATCAGAGAATCATTGATCTAAGGCACCCTGCCTTGGGCAAACAGGCTTGTGTTGAAAGATGGGAGGCACGATGGGGAACAGCTGTGAGTGGGAAGTTAGAGATTCTGCGTGGGGAAGCACAGAAGGCTGGCTACATGGTGGGTGCTGGCATGCTTGGAGTGCTGGATTCAACAGGGTGTGGGTGATTAAAGAAGAAGGATTGTTTAAACGAGGACCTTATGTTCCCCTTCAAGGTTAAGGAAGCAAGACTCTCAGCTGTCTGCTTTTCCATTTCTTCTCTTTCATCTCCTCCTGTTCTTTGACCTTTCATCAACATGTTTTCCACCAGAAATATGCTCTGAATCTTGGTGGAGCTTAGCACTGCCTCCCTCTATTGTCTCCTCCCAGCATCTTAGGCTCTGGTTATGGACAGGGGCGTAAAATGGCAGCCACTTGGGAAAAGGCACTTCTGAAATCAGGTGACTACTGCTCCGCAGGCTCAGAGAATATCAGTGATGAGAGGCATCTTAGAGATTATTTAGGTTAACACTGTCTCTCATTTTAACTAAGGAAACAGCTTTAGAAAACAGTTAAGAAACTAAGATCAGAAAGCAACTTAGCAGCTGAGCTAATCTGGTATCCAGGCCTCTTCTCTCCCCCTTAATCTTTTTCCAGAAATGCTCTGTAATACATCTTTAAATAGTTATCTAAATTGAACAATTGTCTCTTGTCTTCTGTAGGCACCACGTAAATAATTTTAATGAATAAATGAAACATTGAATGATTGATCAACTGGATGATGAATGAACATATTGACGAAAAAAGAAAATTAAAAATGGTTTCAATATCACCTAGATATTCTATGGTTACTAGAAACCCAAATGTAGTCAATAAACTGGATTTTAGAAAAGAATTTTATTACCTGTAACATCAATGTTATTTCATAACATATATATGATACAAGCTCATAAGACATTTCCCATATACAATCCCATTTGGTCTTTCAAAATGTTAACAGATATTCATAAATTCATCAGATTTGTTTTAAAAACTGCCAATGTGAGACATTAAGAAATCTGACATTCTATGCATCTATCTACAAGCAGAATTAGAACACAAACCCAGACCTGTTGAATCCTTTTCTATTGACCATGCAGGAGAGAGAATCATATACAGAATCTCTTCTCAAAACATTTCTTAGGAGACACAAATAGTCTCACTCTGTGAATATTATTTAAGTCAAATATGTAGGAATGCTTCCTGTTTTACATGCAAATAAATTAAATTAGCTACAATATTCTTTTTAAGTGTCACAGTAGCTAGGTCTAAAATTTAAGAAGAAATGAACAAATATAGAGATGGGAAACAACAGTGCTTTTAAAGACTGGAATACGTGATGATCATGGTGGGCTTTGCTATGATCAACCATCTGGCCTCACCACCAGCTCGTGCATATCTCCCACTATTTCAAATACAACCCTTAATTCTAGCCACATGAGGCTACTCAGACCGTTAGTACATCACAGTAGATGCTGCCTGATCATTACATCTTCAGTTTTTAATTTGATAATAGTAAATATTGTTTTTTTTTACTAAAAAGGTAGTGTCTTTTACAACAAATATGTAAAATGTGTTTTATATATTTGTAAATAACATTCTAGGTTGTGTATAATAATTTTTGGCTTGTATATTATCTCAGGTTGGGGCTAAAATGACATCATCCGGAAAATATTCTTTCCTTTGTTTGTTTCTTTCTTTTTTTTTTTTTGAAATAGAGGCTCACTCTGTCACCCTGGCTGGAGTGCAGTGGCATAATCTCGGCCCACTGCAATCTCACCATGCCCAGCTAATTTTTTGTAGAAAATATATTTTTTTCAATGGCACCATTGCATTTATTCCATCACATCATTATTCTGTAATTAATTTAGCTAATTCCTAATAGTTAGAGCTACAAGTTGTTTCCATTATTTCACTCTTATGAATAGCTGAGGATCTTTATATATGAATAATGTATCTGTATTTGTAACTAGTTTTCATAGGATATATTTCTTGTTTATTTTTTCTTTGAGACAGGGTCTTACTCTGTTATCCAAGCTGAAGTGCAGTGGCACTATCACGGCTCACTGCAGCCTCAACCTCCTGGGCTCAAGCGATCCTCCCACCTCAGCCTCCAGACTAGGTGGGCCCACAGTTGCAGACCACCATGCCAGGCTAATGTTTCTGTAATTTTTGTAGAGATAAGGTCTTATTATGTTGCCCAGGCTGGTCTCAAACTCCTGAGCTCAGGCTATCCTCATGCCTCAATCTCCTAAAGCACTGGGATTACAGACTTGAGCCACCATGCCCAGCACAAGATGTATTTCTAAAAGTGAAAATACCGAGCACGTTAAATCCCTGTTCCATTCATATCAGGCCAAACCTATAAATATGTGTGCATTGACCAGGCATTTTTCTTTCAACAGGCTAGCTGAAGTACAGTGGTTATAACAATACATACATATATATATAGAGAGAGAGAGAGAGAGAGAAATGTAATTTATTTTCAATCAAAAAGATTAATCTTGGAAAATGACAATCGTTTATCATAACCTTAACCACTTGAGAGAACAATTGTAGCTACTGTTCCAGGTTTAACATATTTCTTGGAATAAACCAATATAACTCCCAGCACACAAAAATGCAGCAACTAGTTTAGCTGATGATTTTCTTTCTCTATTCCAATAAACAAACAAACAAACAAACAAACAGAATTCATTTGCATTCACCTGGAAGAGTTAGCAGGACTTCATCACCTTGCTACAAGATTATGTCAATTCTTTGGCAAAGTGCCACTGTTTAGGTTGCAGGCATTTCATTTCAACCATGTCTCAATCATATACAATAACGTATTTATCCACAATGTTAATGACAGCATATAGCTAGGACCTGCAGTCAGAAGCAACAGGTTCTGTAGATGTTTTGGTAAGATGCATATTGCTAGAACATAAGAAACTGTCTTACAAAAATGAAAAAGGCTTGTCAACTCAATGCAATGCCAGTGGGCCCAGTGTCTGAGTATGTTGCAATATCCCTACACAATGAAGGAAATTTTGCTCTTCTTTGCACTTCCTTCTTCTAAGAAAGAAACAGAATACTGGGTAGTCTCTTTGAAGTTCAGAAGCTACATACAACAAATTTGGGTTCCTTTGATCAAATGACCTCAAAGACTTCCATCTTTGATTTAATCTATTAGTTATGTACTGCTGCATAACAAATTAGCCCCAAACTTAAGACCTTAGAACAATAAAAATTTATTTTCTTATTGTTTCTGTGAGTCAGAAATCCAGAAACCTCTTCCTTGGGTCCTTTTGTTTAGGGTCTCTCATAAGGGGGCAATCAAGGTGTTTGGTGGGGCTGCAAAGTTCAACCTGGGGAGGATTTTCTTTTTTATTTTTATAATACTTTAAGTTTTAGGGTACATGTGCACAACGTGCGGGTTAGTTACATATGTATACATGTGCCATGTATGATGGGTGTGCTGCACCCATCAATTCATCATTTAACATTAGGTATATCTCCTAATGCTATCCCTTCCCCTCTCCCCCCACCCCACAACAGGCCCGCATGTGTGATGTTCCCCTTCCTGTGTCCATGTATTCTCATTATTCAATTCCCAGCTATGAGTGAGAACATGCGGTGTTGATTTTCTTAAAAACTCATTCATGAGGCTGTTTGCAAGCCTCAGAAGTTTGTCTTTCAAGCTCACTGGCTATTGGCCACATATTAACTACATGTGCTTCTATATGTTGCTATTCACAACATGGTAACTTTCTTTACCCAGAATTTTTTTTGTACCCTAACTTTGGAAGTAATATTCCATCACTTGAGCTGCCTTTCTCTCTGGCTTTGTTTCTTTGTTTATTTGTTTGCTTGTTTGCTTGTCTTACTAGAAAGTGAGTTATTAGGTCCAGCCCACAACCAAGAGGAGGGAATTCCTTAAGGGAAAGAATGAATACTGGAAGTGAGAGATTATTAGAAGCCACTTTAGAGGCTTCCTATCACTTTGGATATCAGAGCAAAATAAAGATTTCTGGATAGCCCAACCTATAGAGCAGATTTTTGCCTCTCAACCCTTAGGACCTAGTTAATCTAATGAAGCTCAAAGTACCTTATGATCAGTTTAGTCAGGATTTTTTTAAAAGGAGCCTGCTTTGCAGATTGCTGTGCATCAGGAATCAGCAAACATTTTTTGTAAAGAGTCAGAGTAAATATTTTAAGCTTTGCAGGCCACATACAGTCTGTCACATATTATTTATTTTTGTTTTTGTTTTCTTTAGTTTGGTTTTATGGGTTTTTTTACAGCCCTTTAAATATAAAAATCATTCCTAGCTCATTGGCCATACAAAACAGGCCACCAGCCATATTTGGCCCGTGGCTATAGTTTTCCACTTCATACTCAACACAATAAGATGGCCCCATTGGAAGTGCCATGGTGGGATTACAGATTCATTCCTGGGCAGCTCTAAAGGATAGTGAGTACATTATAAATGCCCATTGAGTAGGATCTGGTGATGCTTTCTGTTTTCTCCTTTTCCTGAATGGACAGCTTCAGATAAGAATCCACACTGATTCATGAGCAGTGGTGGTTTGCTCAGAGCAGTCAAAGACATGGAAGAACAAGATGTGAACGGTTGGAAGAAAAGAATGTAGATGAATCTCTTGCCATTGCTCTAAAGAGTAAGAATAGATGTGTTTCTTGTGATACTCCCCATATAATGATGTGTTCTGTGAGTGTCAGTGAGTCTTCATCCTTACACACTTAGGTGATCATTCAATAGACTCATAAACAAATGGCCATGGCTAGGCCTGGGCTCAACAGCATGTGCATTGCCTCATCAGGCTTTCTGCCAATGGCCACTGCTGACCTTCAAATACTCCTGATGCAAATGCAAATGTTGAGCTCTGTATTGGCTTCATAGGGCTGCTATAATAACTCACTACGAACTTGGTGGCTTCAAACAACAGCAATTTATTCTCTCACAGCTCTGGAGGCCAGGTGTCTGAAATCAGTTTCATTTGGCAGTCATTGAGATGTTGGCAGTGTCACATCCCCTCCATAGTCTCTAGGGGAAGATTCGTCTTTTGTCTTTTCTGCCTCTGGTGACTGCTATCATTCTTTGGCTTGTGGCTGCATCACTCCAATCTCTGCCTCCAGGGTCACATTGTCTTTGCCTCCCTCTCTGTGTCAAATCTCTCTATGCCTGTCTTATAAGGACACTTGTGATTGCATTCAGGACCCACCAAAATAATCCAGGATAATCTCCTCAACTGAGCAGTCTTAAGTTAATCATATCTGAAAAGATTATTTTTCTATGTAAGGAAACATTCACAAGCTCCAAATATCAGGACTTCATATTGTTGGAAAGCATTATTCAGCCTACGACAATCCTCAGTGTGTGCAACACTCAGAGAGGTCCAGGCAGCTAACTACTGTCAGGACAATTTTCCATCAATGGAATATATGTTAATTCCCATTTTAGATTTTCTTTCATTCCATGATTCTTCTTGCATCCTCATCCTTGACTCAAAGAGGTGACATCCTCATTTTCTGAGTTATAACTTATAAGAAAACATAGAGCAAAAGCTTCATGACCTTGAATTTGGCAGTTATTTCTTAGATATGACACTAAAGGCACAGACAACAAAAGAAAAATACAAATTGGATTTCATAAAAATTTTAAAATATTGTGCACCAAAAGACATTATCAGCAGAGCAAGAAGACAACACACAGAATAGGAGAAAATATTTACAAATGAAATATCTGATAAGGGATAGATATCCAGAATATATAGATAATTCTTAAAACTCAACAAGAAAGCAACAAATAACCCGATTTGAAAATAGGCCAAGGAATTGAATAGATATTTCTCCAAAGTATAAATAAAAGTGGCCAATAAGTAAGTGAAAAGATGCCTAATATCATTAATTATTAGGGAAATGCAAGTCAAAACTGCAATGAGATACCACCTCACATCCATTAGGATAGCTATTATAAACACACACACACATGCACACACAAAAAAAAAAAAAAAAAAAAACATAAATTAACAAGTGTTGTGGGCACATGGAGAGATTGGGAACCATTGTGTACTGTTGATGGAAATGTAAAATGGTACAGCCACTGTATAATGAAAAACAGTATGGCAGTTTCTCAAAAAATTGAATATAAAATTACAGATGATTAAGCAATTTCCTTCTGGGTTTATATCCAAAAGAATTGAAAGCAGGGTCTCAAAGAGATATTTGTATACCCATTTTTATAGCAGCATTATTCACAATAGCCAAATTGTGGAAGCAACCGAAAGGTTTATCAAAAAATGAATGGATAAGCAAAATGTAATAGGCATACAATCAAATATTATTCAGCCTTAAAAAGAACAGAAATTCTGACATATGCTACAGCATAGAGGAAACTTGAGGATATTATGCTAAGTGAAATAATCCAGTCACAAAAAGACAAATATTGTTTAATTCTACTTACATGAGGTACTTAAAGTAGTCAAAATCATAGAGACAGAAAGTAGAATGGTGTTTTGGAGGGGCTGGAGTAAGGGAAATGGGAGTTACTATTTAACGAGTGTAGACTTTCAGTTTTGCAAGATGAAAAGAGTTCTAGAGATGAAGAATGGTGATGGTTACACTACAATATGAGTGTACTTAAGACCACTGAACTGTACATTTAATAATGGTTAAGATGTTATGTGTATTTTTCCACAAGAAAGAAAATTAGAGAGAAAGAAGAACTGGTAGTGGGCTGGATCTGGCCTGTGCTCCATAGTTTGCTGACTTCTTATCTAGAATGATAAATCAAATCCTGATATATAAGGTTTGTCAATATTTTGGTCTAAATACTCCAACCGAAGCTGATATCAAGCCACCAAAGTGACCTCAATGCACATGGAGTTGCCAAAAAATGTTCAGTAGCACCCCATTATAGTGTTACCACCATTCAGATAGAGTAAATCACACCAAGAACACAGGTAACAGTAAAATGTAGTCAAGTACTTAGGAAGTGATGAGTTTTATGTATTTATTGATTTTGTAGTTAATATAACCTATTTCATTATAAATTTATATGATTTAATTTTGAATAATGGCTGTGTATAACAACTGGTTCACAAAATTCCTGAAAATTTAACATGGGCTCTCCTGAGCCAGCATGACGGGCTCTCCTGAGCCAGTATGACGGGCTCTCCTGAGCCAGCATGACGGGCTCTCCTGAGCCAGTATGACTGGCTCCAAGATAGCACTGGTTTCTTTCCCCCATAGGGCATATGAAAGTTCTAAACATAAAAGGCATCAGAAAATAGAAGAAACTTTTAGGTCTTCCACTCAACAACACCAATGAGAAGTCCTGGCCAAAACTTGTGCTTCTGTTCTCCTTATGGCAAGAGGAGTAGACACCTTACCCCAGCTTCTCAGACATCAGTTATCAGCAACCCCTCTCTCTAGGACATGTATCCAGTTTCATTAGAATTGTGCACAGGCCCTGGCCCTTTGTGAAAACCACCCTTCTCAATCATCTCTATTTTCCCCTATCTAGACCTTCCTTCCCTCCCCAAGAAGGACCACGTCTGCCTCCAGCAGCGTCACTGGAGAAACCTCTCCTCTTAGGCTACTCTTGTAATTGAAAACCTGGGGGAACTCAGGTTTCAGGTACTTGGCCAATTTGTGGTTTTTCGTCCCTCAAACAGGAAGGATGTTAAAACCCTTTTACCACACTCCCCCGTCTCTCCTATACCCAAGCAGAGTGAAAAAAGAAAGGGAAAAATAATACCTTTCATTCTTTTGTGATTTCTCCAGCAGTGAGGCTATATAGGAATTACTCATTTAAGGGATGGCCTGGCTACCTTTCTCCTGTTGGAACAGTGCACTCAATAAATGTTAACTATCATTTTTAATACATACAAGGAACCAGCTACATAGGATTTGATTAAAAATCTCACACTGGACTTACAAGAAAAAAATGGGTCAAAATAAAGGAAATATGGGCTCAAGCCATATATTTAATTTGTATTTATAATTTAATTATTTAATTATTATTTATTTTATTTTATATTTTTAAATGCCTAACAAAATTAGGTAAACTATGCCAAAGTGTGTGTTAAAGACAATGGCATTAACCTATATAGAGTTTAAGAACATCAGAAAACCAGTAGGAAAGTACCAGATATTCAAATTGCTTGGCCTTTAAATTCAGAGCCTGTGACAAAATCAGGTCTTTGGATTCACCAATAAACAGGCATTTTCATTTTTTCAAAATAAACAAAAAACACCTGTAAGGGTATCTGTACTTTTCTTAAGACAATTGCATTATTCCCAAGGATTCTCTGAGCTTCAGAAAATTAACAATTAGAGAAACATCTATTCATATGGAATGAAGTTGGACTAGACAAACTCTGACATTATATCAAATGGTAATATCCTATACAGTCCATATTTGTTATTTTTTGGCCAACAGAGCACCTCTTCTCCTTGTAACAGAGCCCTAGATTCCTTTTGATAATTATGAATTTCCCATCATTGTGTCTTTGGTGATTTGACAAGGTCCCACACCCTTACGTGATGCAGAGAGATGTGTCTGGCGGTCACCTGGCATCTTTTGAATAACTTTAATCTTGGTGATAATTCCTGGGCTAGAGCACTGCCTCCTTGGGAGAGCTGCCAGAACTCACTGTCTCAGGCCTCCTTGCTGCTGAGGCATAAGCTTCCCATTTATGCATCATCATTTGATTGATCTTCATGAGAGTTTGATTTGATTGAGAACAATGTGATAAGGAAGTGGCACACAGAATCCTCTTTTGGACTAAAGGGGAAGCAGGAGTTCCTGGCTTTTAGAGACAGCAAGTGCTAGTTGTCTGACATCCAGCATCTAGTGTAAGTGGTTCCATGATTTCTCCAAGTCCCAGCAGCGTTGGCATCTTCCCTAGAACAGTGTTGGTGTAGTTTGTGCATAGCTCCTGACTCTTAAGCTTTCAAACCTGAGGCTCTGGCCATCCTAGAGATTCTGTAAGATATTAACTTCCTCTATTAAATTTCTTTTCTGCTTGAACTACCTAGAGGAGCTTTGTTTTGTAACCAAGAATACTGATTAATACACTCCCTCATAGTTAAGAGAGAGTCATGTAATTCAAGCCATGCCAATAAGACTCTTTAATTTCTGGGACTTTAAATCTTAAGCTTCATGTGGAATCAAGAATGAAAAAAGAAAGAATGTGAAGCTTATTTTTCCTTATGACTGTATCCTTACCATCTGATTGAATATTTTCTACTACTTAAATTCCAGAACTGCCCTGGTCCCTATCCATTTCCTAACTCTGCTGCTCCGACCCATCTGTTCTGTGAGATACCTGATTTTCTTTGAATAAATTCCTTTTGTAGTTAACTTAGCCAGAGTTTGCTGGGTTATAAGAACCCCAACTGAAAAATGAAAAAAAATGAATGTACTTTCAAGCCTCTGCTATAAAAACAAAAGTGTGCATTCTATTTGATTTGATTTAACTAATGTTCTAGGCCAGGATAAATTTATCTATGATAAGAGGGGAAAAAAGTCAAACGGTGGTTGTCTCAGAGTGAAAGGGAGCAGTGAGTGACTGGAAATGGGCATGAGGGAATTTTCTGGGCTGTGACAGTTGCTGTAGATTGAATTATGTTGCTCAAAAAGACATGTTGAAGTCTAAACCCTGGTACCTGTAAGTGTGACCTTATCTGGAAATAGGATCTTTGCAGATGTAATCAAGTTAAGATGAGGTCATACTGGATTTGGGTGGATACAAGATCCACTGACTTGTGTCCTTTATAAGAAAAGAGACACACAGAGAAGAAAGCCATGTAAAGACAGAGGCAGAGATGGAGTGATGCAGCTGCAAACCAGGGAAATAGAAGCTGGGAAGAGGTAAGGAAGGATTCCTCCCTGGAGCCTTCAGGGGAAGCATGGCCCCACCCACACCTTGATTTCAGATTGGTAGCCTCCAGAACTGTGAGATAAATACATTTCTGTTGTAAGCCACCCAGGCTATTGTAAAAAGGCAGCCCCAGGACACAATACAAGGGTAACGTCTTATATCTGGATAGAATTTTGGGTTTCACAGGAGTACAAATTTGCCCAGACTCAGAGAATATACACTTAAGATATTTCAAATTCTTTGTATATAAATTTTATCTTTCCAAAAATAATACTATGAACAAATATCAAAATCGAATGAATGATATGTTTGTTGAAGGTTTTAGGATTGAGCTATATTAATACCTGCTGCTTTCTTTGAAATGCATTTTAAAAATAAGAGAGACTGATGGGTGATTAGAGGAATGGATAGATAAACAGATATATAATAAAGCAAATATAGCAGAATATTAATTTGTAGGATCTAAGTGGTGAATGTGTGGGTATTTGCAGTAAAATTCCTTCAACTTTTCTATTTGAAAATGTTCATAGAAAATTGTCAGACAAAATAATAATAAACCCTGTTGCATATTATAGTCTGGATTTTTCTGCCTTTCTTTCTTTAAGAAATGCATAAAGTCTGCAATGGTGAAAAATAATGCATTATTGTTTGTTTTCATTCTTTCACAGAATATGCTTGTTATGCTAAATAGACATGCGGCTTGCATCACCAAGATGAAGAAAAAAGATAAAACTTATGAAAGGATGAGAACAAAATACCCAGTATGTCTGTTGTAGGCAGGAGGAAGTATAAGGATTTACAGCTCTGATATAAGCCAAAATCCGAGGTTAACTCTTGGTCAGAATCTGATCAAGGAAAGCATTGTGGTCAATAGTGTAGTAGTTTCCTGAGTTTTAAAAGCTTATTTTTAAATTTCATAATTCTTATATTCCAACCATAAACAAAGTTGGAATCTAAATGTACAGAGAATTGTATGTGTAAGTTGGATTTAGAAATGTGCCAAAATATGCATATTGTGTTCTTTCAATCTCATATGACAAACGTAATCTTCTACCAAGTTGGGTGGCATTAACTTCCTTAAATGCACATACCTTGTTTAGTTAGAAAGCATAGAGAGGTTACATCTATTTCTGCTCACTCTAGTGCTATTCTGTCTTAAATGACTTGGACTCCTTCCTCATTTGGCTATTAAGGAAGTTGATTGGGCAAGTCATAAGTTTTAATCAAAAATCATAAACAGATAAATGAGATCTCTATAAACTAGGGCAACCCACTCACCATCTACAATATAGACATGTTGCATATGCTTATGTAAAGAGTGCTTTCAAATCCATGGTAAACAAAGTCCACGCTTGGCTAGCCCAGCTCAGAAATACAGAATCCAATACTGCAGCATAAAATAAAGCTGTATTTTTAACATAAACTGAACTGTTTTTTACAGCCTTAAATGCATAAATGTACCTTACGGCAACAATATCTTTCCAAGGAAGAATTTCCAGATTGAAGTTGAAGTTGTTCGTACTTGTATTTTCATTTCTAAAAATGCTCTGGTGATGGTCTATACAACTTGCCACATCCTTTGTGAATATTCACAACTAATTATTTTATTTACAAACATGTTTTTTCATACTTCATGTTAAGAAGTCTTTATCTCTTCATCCTAGGCAGAGGAGGAAGAAGATAATACAAATAACTGATCAGAGGAATAAAAAGTCCCTGCTTACTCTGAAGGGTCCAATACAAAAAGAATGTAACAAGAAGCGTGTGACGTCTTACATTTGGTTCCACAAAGTGTGCAGGAATAAATTAAGAAGGATGTGCTCATGCTTATATTGTAGCATGTGAGAAAAAAGGTTTAAGGGCTTTATGAAATTTTAATTTTGATAAGAAATAGCAGCATTCTAGATGCAGTGAAGCTCCACAATCAAGATAGAACTGCCGTGAATCTTTATGAACTGAATACTATTATATCAAAATAGATTTTTTTAAATATATGAAACAAATTGACAGAAACACATTAGATGTGAGAGGAATAATAAACTTCCCTTAGCTATTTTCACATAAAATAGGCACTAATAATAATAATAAATGTGTGTGTAAAACACCTTATAAAATAAAAATAAAGCATTGACAAAATGAGTTATTACAGACCTAAAATGTCTCAATAAACACTAGCAAAGATATCCTAAAGAAAATTATGAAAAACATTATGAACAAGTAGGATTAGCTCAGAGGTTCAATTGCAAGGACCTCGTGCAAGGATGGTCCAATATTAGAATATGTATTAATATTATTTCTTAAAACAATCCATTAAAGAAGATAAATATTAGAGTTATATTAATACATGTAGGAAGGCATTTGGTAAATAGCTTACATTCTTGATTTTTTAAAAAAATTTAAATAAAAAAGCTCAATTATAGTCAAAAACTTCCTTTTGGAATGCACATTATTGGCATTCCTTTTTATGATTTCACCACAGTTTTCTTAGTAATATTTTATTGTTTAAAATTAACTTTGTTTATAATTGTGGAATTGTGGATTACATTACCAATTTTTTTTTTTTTTTTAGAAGAGATGGAGTTTCTCCATGTTGGCCAGGTTGGTCTCAAACTTCTGACCTCAAGTGATTCACCGGACTCCGCCTTCCAAAGTGCTAGGATTACAGGCCTGAGCCACAGCACCTGGCCCATTACTGCTTTTTTACTTCCAAATATTGAATACCACTCTTTGTTAGCTACCATTTCTTTTTGAGGATAATACCTTGAAACACTCCTTGTCAGCTACCAGCTAGACAGTCCCCAGATTACACTTTCAGCTACATACTTTTATTGTGATTTTTGGTCGTTTGTAGTTATTATTTTCTGAATAACTCTGTTCACTACTATTTCTGGCACTTATTTTTAACTAGATATTAGAACTTTCTTAACTAAAGATCCTATAACCAGAAGTCAGAACACAGACTGCTATATATCATGGACTCAATTCAGATGAATAATTTGACATTTCCCGAAAAAATTTCAATTACGGTCATTTTCTTACCACCCAGTTTACTTAATGCCTGAATTATTATTCCTTTTTATTTTTATTTTATGTTCTTTTATGTTCAAATAATTGATCTTCATATATAGATGCTGATAGGAAATTTATATTTAAGAAATATACAGGTGTATGATACACTATTTTTTAGAATTTTTTTCCATATTTTATTACTATGAATTTTTCTTAACTATTCTATATCCCTTTTTATGCCATCCTCTAGTAAGACCATGTCTGGTTATTTTTACTTTAACTCTAAATGTTTAATTAGTGAAATGATGTACCTATTTTGAAGCTGGTATTCCCAAAACTTACCTAAAACTTCGGATGTACTGTAAAGAAAGAGACTGTTATCAAAAGGTAATGATAGGCCAGTTGTATGAAATGAGTTTATACGTATTCATTACATTTCTGTTTGCTTTTTATACTCTTCTATTGTTGTCTAACATTCTGTCTATGTTACACATTCTTACATTATTGCATGTTTTCCAAACTTGAAACAGATCTTTCTCGTTACTCTTAGAGTCTCACAAGATGTTCTTGTAGTTTACTAATGCCAGTTTAAAATATCATTAACCACAGTAACTCAACATTATCTGAATATAGGAAGATTTCTTTCTGTTACCTTTCTCCAAATAAAATTATTGTAACTTGTTAAATATGAAAGGTTTTGAAATATCTAAAACATCCAGAGAAAGTCTATTTGCTAATTATCTAGAGCAAATAGTATGTTTAATTAAATAGTAGTAGTCTGCAAGAAAGTCACATAATGAATAGTAAAATACAAAATCATTTGTACTGATGACAATTGTGGTATCACTATTCATATGTGATTGTCAGATTAGTATCTCTCTCCTTCTTAAAATGAAGCAATTTTCAAAAAAGGAAGAGGGCTTTTGATGTATGCTTTTATTAGATTAAAGATATATTGAATTTCCAATGATTCAATCTCTTGTTTTAATGTGCTTTAAATGTCAAATGAAATATTAGAGCAAGATATTTAAGTGATTTACTTATTTATGGTGTCATTTCTGTCATAATTTGATCTGTCAAACTCTTTATAGAATTAATCAGATAATAAACAGGTCTGATTACAAAATATCAATTTTAGTAGTTAAATCTTATTTTAATTGTTCAATTGAAAACTATTAAAATACAATGAAATGGCATGAGAAAGATAACCCCTTTTCCAATTTAGTTATAACTCACTTATAGTGTCCTTCCTTAAAAACAGTGGTATTTAAACGCAATCATATATTTAACCCTTTAACAAAAGTTGTAACAAGAAAAAGAATGAGACAGAAAATTCATAACTTCATCTAACAGCCAGAGTCTGATTTCAAATTCTACTGAGGCACATTTGTGTGATTGATATTATATTTTTTAATTACACAGAAGCGTTTCTTGAAATTTTTCTATTCAACAGTAAATGCTGATCAAAGTTTTGTCTAACCATAGCCATTAAAGTAATTATGTGAAGGCCTTAGTTTCCATTTCATTTTACCCATTTCAGTTACAAAATAAATTGCTCTATAATTTCTTTAAATAGAAATCTTTGTAGAATACATTATAAGTTTCCTGCTTTCTTCATCCTCTAATAATTCAATACTTGACCAATTTGTCTCTGATACCTTTGCAACATTCCAAGAATTTGGACCATATATTCACCTCTCTTATGGAAATTTAGCTCCTCCTGATGAGGTTCCTATCTTTCCATCCCATTTTCCCACCTTTCCCCACATCTTCCCAACATTACCACCATATCCTACGATAACACGTCTTTCATAGAGACTCAGTCTTTCTGCTTTTCTACCGTAGAAACAATAACAAAAGGAGTAGGCTCCCACTTGGTTAAACAAATCTTGGAGCAAGACAAAGATATTCTTAGGAAATGTTCTGGGTGTTTTGCTGGGTCACATCTTCCAGCTTTTAATTCTCCTTTCAAAAAATAGTTTGGCTGAGGTTTCATTTACATACCAAAAAATTTTCCCATTATAAGTGTACAATTCAATGACATTTAGTAAATTTATAAAATGATGCAGCCATAATCACAGTACAGTTTTAGAACATCCACCACACCCATTAAGTTCTCTTGTGCCTGTCTGCAGTTAAGACCTTCTTTCCCTGCCATCCCACCGCAGCCTCAGGCCACTAACAATTTGCATTTTCTGGAGCTTTTTATATAAGTGGAATCATACTACAAGCATTCTTTGTATCTGGTTTTTCTACACTTAGCAAAATAGGGTTTTTTTAATAATGATAAAAATTATGTAAAACTTCAATTCTTTTTTTCTTTCTCTTCTTTTTATTTTTTAATTTTTTATTTTTCCATAGGTTATTGGGACACAGATGGTGTTTGGTTACATGAGTAAGTTTTTTAGTGGTGATTTGTGAGATTTTGGTGCACCCATCACCCAAGTAGTATACACTGCACCCATCACCCAAGTAGTATACACTGCACCAAGTAGTATACTCGCCCCCTCCCACCCTTCCGCCCAAGCCCCCAAAGTCCATTGTATCATTCTTACACCTTTGCGTCCTCATAGCTTAGCTCCCACATATTAGTGAGAACATACAATGTTTGCTTTTCCATCCCTGAGTTACTTCACTTAGAATAATAGTCTCCAACCTCATCCAGGTTGCTGCAAATGCCATTAACCCATTCCTTTTTATGGCTGAATAGTATTCCATCATACACACACACACACACACACACACAGAGATATATCTCACAGTTTCTTTTTCCACTCATTGACTGATGGGCATTTGGGTTGGTTCCACAATTTTGCAATTGTGAATTGCTCTGCTATAAACATGCATGTGCAAGTATCTTTTTCGTTTAATGACTTCTTTTCTTCTGGGTAGATACCCAGTAGTGGGATTGCTGGATCAAATGGTAGTTCTACTTTTAGCTCTTTAGTCTCTTTAAGGAATTTCCATACTGCTTTCCATAGTGGCTGTACTAGTTTACATTCCCACCAGCAGCGTAGAAGTGTTCCCTGATCACCGAATCCATGCCAACATCTACTGTTTTTTGTTTTTTTGATTATGGCCATTCTTGCAGGAGTAAAGTGGTATCACATTGTGGTTTTGATTTGCCTTTCCCTGATCATTAGTGATGAACATTTTTTCATATGTTTGTTGGCCATTTGTATATCTTCATTTGAGAATTGTCTATTCATGTCCTTAGCCCACTTTTTGATGGGATTGTTTGTTTTTTCTTGCTGATTTGAGTTCGTTGTAGATTCTGGATATAGTTCTTTGTTAGATGTATAGATTGTGAAGATTTTCTCCCACTCTGTGGGTTGTCTGTTTACTCTGCTGACTGTTCCTTTTGCCGTGCAATAGCTCTTTAATTTAATTAAGTCCCAGCTATTTATCTTTGTTTTTATTGCATTTGCTTTTGCGTTCTTGGTCATGAAATCCTCACCTCAGCCAAGGTCTAGAAGAGTTTTTCCAATGTTATCTTCTAAAATTTTTATAGTTTCAAGTCTTAGATTTAAGTCCTTAAACCATCTTGAGTTGATTTTTGTATAAGGTAAGAGATGAGGATCCAGTTTCATTGTACTACATGTGGCTAGCCAATTATCCCAGCACCATTTGTTGAAAAGGTTGTCCTTTCCCCAGCAAAATGTTTTTGAAGTGCATTGTTTATCACATGTACCAGTAGTTTGTTCCTTTTTTTATTGCTGAATAATATGTCACTGCATGGAGGTACCACATGCATTTATCAATAAATCAGTTGTGGTACATTAAGATTGTGTCAACATTGGGGCTATTATAAACAATATGGCTATCACCATCTGTGTGCAAGCGTTTATGTGGACAAATGTTTTTATTTCTCTTAGAGATATATCTAGGAGTAGAATTGCTAGACCATATGGAAATTTTGTGTTTAACTTTTGATGAACTGCAAGGTTGTTTTCCTAAGTGGCTACAACATTTTACATTCACACCAACAACATGTAAGAGTTCAGTTTTTCCATATCCTCACCAACACTTGGTGTTGACTGTATTTTTTTATTACAGCCTTTTTAGAAGGGGTGTAGTAGTATCTCATTGTGATTTTAATTTGCATTTTCTGAATGAGTAATGACGGTTAGCATCTTTTCATATGCTTATTATCCATTTGCATATCTTCAGTGAAACATTAAATAGAATTGTCTTAATTTTACTTTGTGAGAACTTTTATATGTTCTGAATACATTTATCAGATATATGATTTACAGATTTTTCTTCAAGTATGTGCTTGTCTTTTCTTTTTGGTAGAAAACACAAGACTTTTTGGTGCTTACCTTTTTGGTAAAGGTGTCTTTTAAGGTACAAACTTTTAAAATTTGTATAAAGTTTAATTTACCAGGTTGTTATTTAGTGTCATATTAAGTGCTCTTTACCCAACCAAAGATCATTAAGAGTTTCTTCTATTTTTTTCTCTAAGTTTTAGTGTTTATCTCTTATATTTTGACATAATTGTTTTTTAGTTAACTGTGTGTGTGGTATGTGGTAAGGGTCTAAACACATTTATTTGGCATGTAAATATCCACTTGTCCCAGCATTATTTGTTAAAATAATATCCTCTCCCTACTAAATTGCCTTGGCCCTATTATTAAAAATCGAAAGACCATAAATACAAGGATTTATTTCCAGAATCTCATTTCCAGAAACCAATCTTATAAATCAATCTGTTTCGGCCGGGAGTGATGGCTCATGTCTGTAATCCCAGCACTTTGGGAGGTGAAAGCAGGCGGATCACCTGAGGTCAGGAGTTGGAGACCAGCCTGGTCAACATGGTGAAACACCATTTCTACTAAAAATGCAAAAAATTAGTCGGATGTGGTGGTGGGTGCCTGTAATCCCAGCTATTAAGGAGGCTGAGGCAAGAGAATTGCTTGAGCCTGGGAGGCAGAGGTTGCAGCGAGCAGAGATTGCACCATTGCACTCTAGCCTGGGCAACAAGAGCACAACTCTGTCTCAAAAATAAATAAATAAATAAATAAAATAAAATAAAATCTGTTTCATTGATTTCTTTATCCATCCTTTGATGAATACCATACTATTTTGATTACCTTGGCTTTAGAATGTTTTCAGATCAGATACTGTCCACTTTTGTTCTCTTTCAAAATTGTTTTTGGCTATTCTAGGTATTTTGACTTTCCAAATAAATTTTATTATTAGCTTGCCAAATGCTATTTTAAAAGCTTCCTGGTATTTTAACCATTAGACAAGCTTTCACTTCCAGTTAACCTGAGATGTGATTTACCCTCTCATCTAAATTATCAAAACAAATACATATAAAAATGAAAGGTAATGTGTTAGACATCAGGCAATGAAGGACAGTAATCCCTGAGGTATGGGGAAAAATGAGTCTTTTGATTCCCTTAGATTACTGCCTGGGAAAATGTTTCCAAGTCACAGCATAGATGGGGATACCCAGTAAGATCCCAATGTATTCTCGATAAGGGGATGGACTTGGGGGTCTGAGGAAGCCAAGATGAAGTACTAGAGAAGAAAAGCTTCACAGAGAGAAAACTCCAGAGAATTGTAGAAGATCCTTCTTTAGTAGTAGGCGAATACTAATGAGCAGCTTTCAAAAATGAGGAAGTTAAACGTATCTCAGATTGATATCTAAATTCATAAGCCCCATTTGTTACTTATACTGAAGTACAAAAGTGACAATGAAAATATTAAGAATCCAAAAATATGTGTAAGCATAAACGTATAATTTAATTTGTATGATTTTATGAGATTTAGAAGATGGAATGAAAAGGGAAAGTTATATTAATTTGGAAAACATTCCCCAACTTATCAAGACAACTAGAAATACAAATGAGGCAGTGACAAAAAAAACACTTGTCACACTTCCCACCATGAAAATTTACTACTCACTGACCTTTGATGAATTCAGCTCTCCAAGGAATTTTTGTGAATGCATAACTCATGCAGTGAAATTAACAGTCAATGATATATTTAATAACTAAGTGCAAAGTGATTTCAATAGTCTGTGTTTACTCGTCCCATTTTTGCCTTCTGTAAAAGTAATACATTTATGCATATTTGAAAATAAAACTGAAGCAATGCAAATCCAATTTCAGAACATTACATTTTGTCCTAACAGTACCTTATAAAGATACATTATCATTATCAGTATGTCAAAAGTGTTTTCATGTATTAACTTATTAGTCCTCCAACTGTATCTGTAATCCTTAATATTTAAAGTCCTGACATTACTTAAAAAGATTTTTATTTTAATTTGGGGAGCATGAAAATAGAAGTTCTGGCATACATTACAGAAGTCCCATCCTTTATAGACATTTTGGCACCAGAGAAAATTTTGTAAAATGAATTCTAATTCACTGATGGATTTCTATTATGCAATTTGAATAAGTACAATCACAATGAAGAAAAAAATTAACTTGGATCCCTACCACACTTTGTACAACAAAATAATTTCCAATTAGTCAAAATTTCAGATCTAAAAGATGAAATAGAAAAAGGTTAGAATTAAATATAATTGAATTTACTTATATTCTTGGGGACGTCAGAGATTTCTAAGTACCATATTAAAACAATAATGGAAAATTTTGAGATGTTTTGAGTAATTTAAATATATGAAAGTAAAAATTGACAAAATACCATAGATTCAATAAAAAGGTAACTGACAAATCAGGAAAATATATCTACGATATACATAAAGGTTAATGAGCTAACTAAATAGCTCATAAATCAATTACAAACTTAAGCCCTAATAAATTAGCAGAAACAATATCTGGGTTAAGGCCCTACAGTTTACAGAAAAGAAAATTTAAAAAATTACCTGAAATCAGAAGCTGTAAATACCCAACTTCTTTTATTGTTAAAGAATATAAATAAAAGTTAAGAACTCAAACCTCAAATTTGACAAGATTGAATACTGGAAAATGTATGGAGAAACAGGCACTCTTAGAAACTACTTATGAGTTTTAGGTAGGATAGAAATGCATGTGTTTAAAATATTCTTTTGCTTATCATTACATTTTATGTAATGCTTATCTTACATTTTATGTTTTTCTTTGTTTAATTCATTCTCCCTGAAGTATATCCTCAGGCATCCATTCAGCAAACTTCTGTTTGTGATATAATCAGCCTTTGCTTGAAAATATCTTCATTTCGCCCTCAAACTTGGATGATCATTTGATTAAAGTTTTAGGTAAATAATTCTAAGTTGGAAGTTAATAATTATTATTAGTTTGAGAACTCAAATATCTGGCTTCTTTCACTTTTCAAACATTTTACTATGAAAACCTACCAACACATGGCCTGAGTCCATTTTAAGCTCCCAGTGTGGGAATTCCTGCAGCGTAGGTGAGGTAGCATAAATTCAGCACAGTCTCAGGGTTCTGATCATCTTATCCTACTGGGCATTGCCATTGGATCCCTTAAATAACCATGACCACACCATTAACTGCCCCTAAACCACCGCAAAAACAGCCACATTTTCAGCATTTGTTTTTCCTTCTATGGTTTTAAGTTCTTCCTTAGATTCTGGCATTCTTGTATTAGTTGGTGCAAAAGTAATTGTGTTTTTCTTCCTCTAAAGGCAAAGGCAAAAACTGCAATTACAAACTGCAATTACTTTTGCACCAACCTATTCTTCTCTTTTCTTTGATAGATATCAGATAATAACTTTACCCAGGACCTAAGGTGTTTAGAGTGAAAGTATTTTAAAGTTACATTATTTTACCGTATTGCTGAATCCAGACTCACAGCTTTCTTCCATTTTTTCCCCTGAAATTTATGTCACTGTATATTAGTTCCGAAGTAGCCTAACACTAGATTCTTTTATTTTATTCTAATCTGAGAATCTCTGTCTTTTTACTACTGTGACGTGTTGGTGTTTATGTCAATTACTTACACATAGCATTTATTTCTACTATCTTATTTTGTACATTCTATTTACCATGTATTTTCTTTGTTGCTACTCTTTTTTTAATTTTTTTCTCTCCTGACTTCTACTGGATAGGTCAACTTTTGTAGCCTGTGGCTCTGTCTTCCAGAACATTAGCTTCTCTGCAGCTTTAGGGTAATTAGCCTGAGTCCAATTTAAGTTCCCAGTTGGAGAATTCCTATAGCCTAGGTAAGGCAGCATTAATTAAGCACAGACTCAGGGTTTTGTTTATTCATGGAAATTTTTTTATCTTTCCAGTAGAGAAAGAACTTCCTTGTCTCTCAAGGGGCTATTTTGCACAAGTTTTCTTTTTCTCCTTTTCCTTAAAATTCATCCTCCAGATGATGTTGTCTTTGTGCAGGGATCTTAGTCCCAAATCTCCATCAGTCGAAAGCCTAGGGCTATGGTCCTATAGGGAAAGGAAAGCCTGATTCTCCTGGACCTAACGTGGGGTTTGATAATTATCCACAAGGCCAACACAGCCTCACTTAGCTGGTTTGGTGCTTTCAGTACCTTCTTTGTTTCTGGAAAATGGAACTTCCTTTTTTTCTTATGAGATTAGCTATACATTAAATTTAAATCTGCCGTTTCTTCAGTTTGTAATTGAAATGGTTCCAGGTTTGCTTTCCCAGTATGTTGCCAGAACAAGAAAAACATTGTATGAAAATTAAAAACTTTCTAAAAACTTTCTATCTATCCAAGGATACCTCAGTATTTATAAAATTAATATAAAATGCTAACAACAATAATATCACAGATACTTTAAATCAAGTAGAAAATATATTAATGCTTCCACAAGAAAAAAAAATGCCAAACATATAAAAGAACATATGCACAAATGTTACTATGGCTAAGAAAAAATTTGAAATATACAGTTAAGTAAAATTCCAAAATACAAATTAAAACAGACTTTTGTTTTTCAACTTATATTGACAAAAGTTAATACACTTGATAATTATCAATATTGGTGGATACTTTCTGAGATGGGCACTCATACACTGCCAGAATGTTTCGAGGGCTTTAAAAATATATCACTTTGAGAGTATATTACCACAGAGCCCACAGAAATATAAATAACCATCAGAAAATATTACAAACAACACTATGCACACAAACTAGAAAATCTGTTAATAGGAGATATGGATAGATTCCTGAACACATACACCGTCCCAACACCAAAGCAGGAATAAATTGAATCCCTGAACAGACCAGTAATGAGCTCTGAAGTTGAATCAGTAATTAACACCTTACCAACCAAAAAAGCTCAGGACAAGACAGATTCACAGCCAAGTTCTACCAGAAATACAAAGAAGAGCCAACATTCCTAGTGAAGCTACTCAGAACAATTAGGAGGAAGGACTCCTCCCTAACTCATTCTATGAGACAAGCATCATCCTAATACCAAAACCTAGCAGAGACACAATAAAAAAGGGAAACTTTAGGTCAATATTTTTGATGAAGATAAATGCAAAAATCCTCAACAAAATATTGGCAAACTGAATCCAGCAGCACAACAAAAAGCTTATTCACAACAATCAAGTAGGCTTTATCCCTGGGATGCAAGGTTGGTTCAACATACTCAAATCAATAAATATGATTCATCAAGTAAAAAGAACTAAAGACAAAATTCACCTGATTATCTCAGTAGATGCAGAAAAAGCTTTCAATAAAATTCAACACCTCTTCATTTTAAAAACTCTCAATATACTAGGTGTTGAAGGAACATGCCTCAAAATAATAAGAGCCATCTATAGCAAGCCCACAGCCAACACCATACTGAATGAACAAAAGCTGGAAGCATTCCCCATGGAAACCAGCACAAGGTAAGTAAGAATGCCCTCTCTCACCATTCCTATCCAACATAGTATTGGAAGTCCTGGCCAGAGTAATCAGGAAAGAGAAAGGAATAAAGAACCTCCAAATAGCAAGAATAGAAATCAAACTATTCCTGTTTGCAGATGACATGATTCAACATCTGGAAAGCCCCATAGTCTCAGCCCAAAAGCTCCTTAAGCTGATAAACAACTTCAGTGGTCTCAGGATACAAAATCAATGTGCAAAAATCACTAGTATTCCTATCCTCCAACAATAGTCAAGTTGAGAGACAAATCAGGAATGCAATTCCATTCACAATCACCACAAAAAGAATAAAATACCTAGCAATACAGCAAAACATGGAGGTGAAAGATCTCTACAAGGAGAACTATAAACTGCTGCTCATAGAAATCACAGATGACCCAAACAAGTGGAAAAATATTCCATGCCCATGGATAGGAAGAATCAATATTGGTAAAATGGCCATACTGCCCAAAGCAATTTATAGATTCAATGCTCTTTCTATCAAACTGCTAATGACATTCTTCACAGAACTACAAAAAAACTAATTTTAAATTCATATGGAACCAAAAAAGAACCCAAATAGCCAAGGCAATCCTAAGCAAAAAGAACAAAACTGGAAGCATCATGCTACCTGACTTCAAGCTATATCACATGGCTACAATAACTAAAACAGCATGGTCCTGGTAGAAAAAACACACACATACACAAATGGAACATAATAGAAAGCCCAGAAATAAGGCCATCTGATGAAATAAGGCCCAATAAAATAAGGCCACCTACAATCATCTGATCTTTGACAAATCTAACAAAAACAAGCAATGGGGAAAAGACTCCCAATCCAATAAATGGTGCTGGAATAACTGGCCAACCATATGCAGAAGACTGAAACTGGACTCCTTCTTTATGCCATATACAAAAATCAACTCAAGATGGATTAAAGACTTAAATATAATACCCAAAACTATAAGAACCCTGGAAGACAACCTAGGCAATACTATCCTGGACCTAGGAATAAGCAAAGATTTCATGATAAAGGCACCAAAAGCAAAAATTGACAAGTGGGATCTAATTAAGCTTAAGAGCTTCTGCACAGCAAAAGAAACTGTCAAGAGAGTAACAGCCTATAAAACAGGAGAAAATTTTTGCAAGCTATGCATCTGACAAAGGTCTAATATTTAGCATCTGTGAATAACTTAAACAAATTTACACAAAAACACACCATTAAAAAGTAAGCAAAGGACATGAATAGACACCTTTCAGAACAAAACATACATGTAGGCAACAAGCATATGAAGAAAAGCTCAACATCACTGATCATCAGAGAAATACAAACCAAAACCACAACAAGATACCATCTCACACAAGTCACATGGGTCATACCATTCGACCCAGCAATTCCATTACTGGGTATATACCCAAAGGAATATAAATCATTCTGTTATAAAGATACATGCATGCATATGTTCTTTGCAGCACTATTCACAACAGCGAAGACATGGAATCAACCTAAATGCGCACCAATGGTAGACTGAATAAAGAAAATGTGGCACATATATACCATGGAACACTATGTGGCCATAAAAAAGAACAAGATCATGTCCTTTGCAGGAACACAGATGAAGCTGGGGACCATTATCCTTTAGCAAACTAATGCAGGAACAAAAAACCAAATACCACGTGTTCTCACCTATAAGTGGCAGCTAAATGAGGAGAACACATACATACATGGGGGGAAAAACAGACCCTAGGGACTACCAGAAGGTGGAGGGTGGAAGAAGGAAGAAGATCAGGAAAAATAACTAAGGGGCACTAGGCTTAATATCTGGGTGACAAATAATCTGTACAACAAACCCCCAGACACAAGTTTACTTATATAATCAACCTGCATGTGTATTCCTGAACTTAAAATAAAAGTTAAAAAATTATCACTTTGAGCTAATAATTTAATTTATAAAACTGTCCCCTAAAGATTTAACCAGCTACTGATACACTCAAATTCATTATATAGCCACTATCTAGCCAATACTTTGAAACAAAATGAATATTAAAAAATAGGAACCACACTCTTCTCACTTCTTTGCCCTTTCAATGAGGGATCCTAAGGGATACTTTCTATCGTCATTTCAAAGACCCTAACTGCATAAATAAGAGAGAGTTTTACTTATCTAATAGTTAATTCAGTAAAATATATTCAACATTATACACATAGACTGATTATATTGCTTGCAATATTGATCCTTTTTGTGTAATCTTAATATGAGCATATTAAGTAGCTGGGTTTAGACTGGGCCTTAAAAGAAAAGTGGCAAATAGCAAATAGAAAAGATTTTCATTTAGTTAATGAAGGTGATATCTTTATTGTTTCTCTTTTCTCTTTTGGATCTTTTAGTATTGTACTAGGAATATCAACAGCCAGAGAGGGAGCTATACTGTTTAGCAATCAAGACTTGATCACATTTTGAGTAACATTATTTGAGCATAAAAGTAATGATTTTCTTTCAAATATAGGCTTTTCAAAGATTTTCTCTATACTTTAGTGCGATTTTATTACATCTAAGGACGATGTTTCTCCTCTGCCCCAAGATAAACAAATTTTCCATTTTATGAAGTCAGCGGGGAGCCAGACTCAATTTATAAAAATTAACTTCACAGGGAACTTTTCCTAAGACTGACTATTGCCACATGAGGAAGTTACACTCTGGTAATCAAAGGCTCACTTGCAGAAAAAAATTAACCCTCTAGCATTAAGATGCCAGTAAAAAACTGAGAAAAAGATAAACTGTACTTTCTCTGAAAGAAACAAGGATTCTCATCTGATTGAGCACCATCTTTACATTTAGGATGGTATTCCTCAAAATCAGTGTGAAAGATTACCTTTTGGGAATCCAGGAAGAACATATTATAACCTTTATTTGCATTTACTTCTCATCACATCCCTTGTATCTACAGAACAACAATGGGAGAATTTTAAATAGTTATCACCTAATGTAAATGGGAATCTTGATTAAACCATTGCAGTGGCAAATCATTTCACCATATTCGTGGGCTATAACCTTTCTGAAAGCTTTAAAGAAATGAAATACAAAGAAAAGTCTTTGTGTTTTGCCTTGAAAATAAAAATGTAAGAATAAAGCAAAATAAAAGGTCTTTTTTTAATCCTACAGAATAATTTTCCTATGTCATGAATCCATTTTATAACAAATTATGGAGACTGTTAATTCCATGTTTCCTTAGTTTTTATGCACACATTCTTTTAAAATATGTAATATAATTAAAACAGAAGTGCTCATTACAATATGGCATCTTAAGATTGTTGCAGGCAGGTGACAATTATGATGTAGTTGCCATTTCTTTGGCATGAGCAAACATGAAAAGTGGCAACATCAGCTTACTGGGAGAGAACTCCGAGATAATAATGGGGCGTTCACTAGAAAAATGTTGCCCATGAATTTGATGACCCTGAGTTAGAAGGTAATTCAGGAAAGTCAGATGCTAGAAGTGAAGAAGTTTCAGAATAGGTTAACTCATTTATCTCACTTTTACTTTCTTTTTTATGCATGTACAAGAGTGACATACAATAAAAGTCTATAGTTAAGTAACTATAAGATTTCCTCCAATAAGTATAAAACAAAAATTTTAAGTGATAAGAAAGCATTGTATCAGTTTTATTGGCAGCATATTTTCTTTCTTATTAGTACCTAAAATAATGACTGTACAATCAACAATACCTTAGACAGATTCAATGAAATACGATACGCCCACTATAACACGTATGCTCTAGGTTATAAGAGAAAAACAATCCTAGCATTTGGTCTTCATCTTTTGCTTTTCTTCTGCTCTTTTCAGTGTCAGTATGTGTATGTTAATATAAGCCCCCTCATGCTGCTCCTTATGGCTGTTTTTCAAGTACTGGGAAATAAAATAAACAAAATAAGCTATCAGACTCCCCAGTAAAAGGCAGAGATAAATAATGCTAAAAGCAGGCAATATACATACTTACATAATGCAAGCAATATCAAAAAAGAATACCACAAAGTATTTTGAAATGGAACATAAACCAAGTCATAAGTGGAATCTAAGGTACAACAGAAAAGATGTATTTTACAAGACATTTGGAAAGTATTATCATAGAAGTGAATGTCTTTAGGAAGATAGTGATTGTTGCAGATCTTAAGGGCATAAGAAAAGAATATCTTATAGCTGATGTGAACAACAGCCTGCAAATTCTGGCATGCAAGCTTTCAGCATGATTTGGGGAAATCACTTCCAATCATTTTCCACTTCCCAAGCTAAATGTGCTGGGCTTGTCCTCAAGGCACATTTTAAAGGTACTGAGGATATCATTCCAGTCACCAGCCATCTGTCCACACTGGAAACCACCAACATATTTATTGGCTTTGCACACATAAGTTTCCTTCAGTGGCTCTGGTGCTCCTTTGACACATTTGGGACACAGATTCTTGGGCTGGGCTGTGAATACTTGGGCTCTGTGCCTAGTAAACTTAATATTCATCCTAGCCAACCAAGAATTTCCCACCTTCCTGGTGCACAGCCAAAACACTGAGCACTGTTCTCGGCTGCTCATATCCTTCTCAGGCTGGGGAAGAAAACTTGACTTTCTTTCTTATTTTTCTCAGTCATTCGCTTTTACTCTAACCCTTCTGGGACACCTACAGTCTCTCTTCAAATGGTTTGGGCTTTTACAAAAGACTAGAGAATCTCAGATTTACACAGATGCTGAATTATAAAAGGACCCTGTAGCTGCTTAAAAGGAAAAGTATGCTAAGGAGATATATAGGGAAGACACACACCAATTACAAATTATGGTGCCACATTTATGCTGGCATCTCTTACCTTCAGCTGCGCATTTCCTGGGTAATATCAATTAATCACAACAGTAGCCAAGAACAGCACAGTCCTGTTGCAGTAATCGCTTGAAACGCACTTGCTCACAGACTACAAAGCTGCCCAAGTCACTAAAAATACCACTGGACCATTGTGTTTATTACCATAGAAAGTGATAAATCATTGAAATATTTTGAAAATGTTTAAGTTAGGAGATATTTGTTAGGTATTGTCGAAATGCTAATCTTGTCTTTTTAAATCCTAGAAGTCAGTCTGTACTTTGCATCATTTTACCACTGTAATCCTGAAGTGAAACAACCATGGCGAAATAGTGCAGTGGAAGGAAGTTGTAGAATGCCAGTTTATGAGTTTGTTTATTCTGCAGAAATTTTACTGCTGCTCAAACTGACTGCTTCTTTAGTGCCTTAAATCAAACAGCATAATCTGTGGACTCAAGATCAGAACAATAAACTTCACTGAATTTACAGGCTCAGGAGAACAGCATTCAATAGGGCCTTTTATTATGACCCTAACCTGACAATGTTTTTCTGACTTTCATTGCTTCAAGAATTCACAGGAGAAATGCCAAAGCAGTATGTTGTTTTGAGTGTGAGCCCTACCCCCACTGTTAATCACACCAAATATTGAAGAAAACAACTCAGATAGGAGAGCACTACACAGTGGGACCTCTAAGGTGGGTGCAGAAAATTGTTCTGCTTCATGTTAACAAACACATTTTGAAAAATGGAGATGTAGAGCCATTTAATCATAATGCTCAGCTTTCTCACTTACAGACCTTGCATATTAGAATTATTACTCATCACTGGGGTGTTGATGGATGACATATACAGGTGAGTTATATAAGGACATAGAAACCAGCATAAAGAGGGCAGGAGAGTGCAGTTTAGAGTGGTTTTCCAGATTTTATATAATTTTGTACAAAGGAAACCTTTTAAAAATCTCACTTTTAATTAATTAATTAATCTCAATTTCCATTAATTTATTATTTATTAATTTAATATATAATCGTGTTAATGTTATGTAATTATATAGCAAACAATAGAAGTGGACAGAAGAAATAGGTAAGATAAAAATAAATACAAATATATTTCTAACGATTTCCACTGGTGTTGGTCACTGGCTTTGTAATCATGGAAACCCAAGTTCAAGTTTTCCTGATACTATTAACAATCCATATGAATCTGAGCAATTTTTGTAAGTTCTCTTGGCCTTATGGGGTTAGTAGTTAGAACAGGTTGTGGGCCCATAGCAAAAGCAGCTATCATAATGATGATGATCATCACTGATGATGTTTCTGGTTATCATTACCTTTCAGAGATTAGATAAACGTGGGAAGGATAGTCAAAGAACAGCCATAGCTCCCCCACTCCACCACCATCAAGGGGTTTCCGATTTGATCTTAAATAACTTTATTGAGAGGGAAACTTTGCCTTCCAACTCTTTTGGTTTGAGAAAAATTACAGGTTGAGATACAGAGTGATTTCTTTGTCCTCTTGTTCATTTCTATAAAAATATGCTAAAAATTTAGGATTGTGGGAGTAAGGCAGGAAGTTGTTGTCTGGGTCTTTAGCCCCTTTGAAATGAAGTTAACACTGGAAGAAGAGAATGTCTAGTAAACCTGAATATCATTTTGCAGATAATTGACATCTCTCTTTTACTGACTCAATCCATAAACACAGTATGTCTATTTAGATTTTTATTTGTTAGCTTCTAGTATCAGCATTTTGTTTACAGCATAAAGGTCCCGGACATGTCTTTTATGTTTTCAACTAAGTTGTGTGTGTTTTGTTTGGTTGGTTGGTTAATGATGAAATGGTATTCTAATTTCAGTTTCAACAGGTTCACTGCTAGAATATAGAAATAGAGTTTATTTTTGCATGTTGATCTTGTGTCCTGAAACTGTTGAACTTATCTAATTAATTCTAAGAGAGCTTGGTTAATTGAATTTTCCACATTCATGCCATCTGCAAACAGGGGCAGTTTCTTTTTTTTTTTTTTTTTTTTTCCTAATCTTTATGCCTTTTTTTTTTTCTTGCTTTATTGTGCTGGCCAGAAATTCCAGCATGACCACTGAATAGCAGTGGTGAGAGCAGACATTCTTACCTTTTTTTTTTTTTTCTGTTCTTAGGGGAAAAACATTTAGTCATAGTAATTAACTATAATTTTAGCCGTTAAGTTTTTTTGTAAATATTTGTTATCAAGATCAGAAAATTGACCACTATTTCCAGATTTCTGAGAGTTTTTGTCATGAATGGGTGTTGGATTTTGTCAAATGCTCTTTCTGAATCTGTTGATAAAATCATGTTATTGTTCCTTGGCCTGTTAATATGATTTTATTGATTAATTTTACAATATTAAAACCACCCTGACCCTGTAATAAAGCATACTTGGTCATAGTGTATAATTCTTTTTATATATTGCTAAATTATATTCACTAATGTCTTATCAAGGATTTCTGCATTATTTTTGAGAAGGATATTGATCTGTCATTTTCTTTTTTTAGTCTTATTTGGTTTGATATCATGTTGTGCTGGTCTCATAAAAGATTATTCTCTTTCTAGCAGAGACTTTGTAGAATTGATGTTAATTCTATTTTAAACATTTGGTAAAATACTCTAGTAAAACCATCTAAACCTGGAGATTTCTTTTTGAGGGGTATCTACTTATGAATTTAATTTCCATAATAATTACATGGCTATTTAAATTATCCATTTCATAATGAATGCATTGTGGTTGCTTGTGTTTTTAAGGATTGGTCCATTTTTTCAAAGTTGCTAAATTGATGGGTGTAAAGATATTTACAGTATTTCCTTACTATTCTTTCCATTCCTTCAGAGTCTGTGGTAATATTTGCTATTTCATTCTTAATATTAGCATTTTGTGTCATCTTTTTTTAGTCATGCTAGAAGTTTGCAAATTTTATTGATATTTTCCAAGAAGCAGCTTTTTGTTTCATTGATTTTTAAAAATTTTTTTGTTTTCAATTTTGTTAATTTATAATTTTATCTTTATTATTTTTTCCTTCTGCTTGCTTTAGGTCTACTTTGATTTTTTTTTAAGTTTCTTGAGGGACTTAGATTATTGATTTTGGAACTTTACCCTTTTCTAATATAAGCATTTAGTCCTGACTTAGATTATTGATTTTGGAACTTTACCCTTTTCTAATATAAGCATTTAGTCCTATGAATTTCCCTCACAGCATTGTTTTAGTTTAATACAACAAATTTAGATGTTGCATTTTCATTTCTATTCAGTCCAATGTATCTTTTAAATTTTCCTTTAAGACTTCTTCTTTGATTCATGGATTATTATGCAGTATGTTGTTTAGTTTCCAAGTGTTTGGATATTTTCTCACTGTCTTCCTGTAACTGATTTCTAGTTCGATTCCATTGTGATAACAGAAAGCAGTCTGTGTGGTTTTAATTCCTTTAAATTTGTCGATGTTTGTTTTATGGCCAAGGATATGTTCTATCTTGGTAATATGTTCTGCGGTAATTTGAAAAGGCTGTGTATTCTTCTGTGGTTGAGTGGAGTGTTCTATAAATGCAATTACACCTGTTGGTTGTTGGCAGCGTTGAATTGTTCTATATATCTTTGCTGAATTTGTGTCTAAGTTGTTTAATCGGTTATTGAGAAGGGATTTTAAAGACTTCAACTATAATTGTAAATTTGTTTATTTCTCCTTTAAGTTATGTCACTATTTTCTTCATATAGTTTGTAGCCTTGATATTAGGTGAATAAACATTAAGGATTGCTATGTCTTCTCAAAAGATTGACCCTTTTATCATTAAATAATATCCCTTTCCATCTCAGACAATTTTGTTTGCTCTGAAGTCTACTTTATCTGATATTAATACAGTTACTCCTGCTTTCGATTAATGTTTGCTTGCTATATTGTTTTCACCTACTTATATTGTGATATTTGAAATAAATGTATTTAAACAACATACAGTTGGGTCATTTTTTTGTTTACCTCCTATTAATCTCTGTCTTATAATTGGTAGACTTAGACCATTTATACTTAGTGTAATTATTCATATGTTATGGCAAAAATCTGTCATTTAATTTTTTAATAAACTTTTAATGTTAGAATAGTTTTCTATTTGCCAAAAAAGTGAAGATATTATATATACTCAACACCTGTTTCCCCCTATTATTAACATCTTACTTTAGTATGATATGTTGGTTATAATTTGTGGATAAATATTGATATTTTCACATTGGTGAATATTAAATAAAGTCCCTTCTCTTTATTCAGTTTCCTTAGTTTTAATGTTATTTTTCTGTTTTAGGATGCCATCCAGGAACCACATTACGCTTAGTTGTTATGTTTCCCTAGGCTCCTCTTGACTGTGTCAGTTTCTCAGACTTTCATTGTTTTTGGTGTCTTTGACAGTTTGAGGAGTGCTAGTCAGGTATTTTGTAAAATGTTCCTCAATTTGGCTTTGTCTGATGTTTCTCTCAGGATTAGACTGGCGTTAAGAGTTTGGGGAAGGAAGACCACAGAAGTAAGCACCATTCTTATGACATCATATAAATGGTACTAGCAACATAATTTGTCACTTTTAATGTTAACATCGGTCACCTAGTGAGATAGTGTTTTGCATGTTTCTCAAGTGTAAACTCGTTCTCCCTGCCTGACTTCCATACACTACTCTTTGGAAGGTTATGTGTGTCCCTCATACTTAAGTAGTGAGGAATATGCTCCACTTCATTGAGGATGAAATATCTATATAAATTTTTTAAATTCTTCTGTATGAGACATTTGTCTCTTCTCCATTTATTTATTTAATCGTTATTTACATCAGTATGAACTCATGAATATTTATTTTATACTTTAATTTATAATTCAATATTATTTTATTTATGTATTTACTCAGATTACTCTAACTTTGGGCACTGGAAACATTTTCAATTGGTTCTTGTGTTCTTTTGGCATACTCATCATTGTGAGTTCATTGTTGTTGTTGTTTCCTCTAGTTGATTTTTGGTTCTGCCTGAATTATTCAACTACCCACATTTTTCTGCATCTGGGGATGATGCAAACCAAAACCAGAACATAACCACATTTTTCCTATTTCCCCTGAACCTCTCAGGAGGCTATTGTATATAGTACAACATTTCTGCAGATGCCACGGTAACAAGGATGGAGACTTCACAGCCCAGCGTCTGTAACACTGCTTCCCACGCTATTTTTGGGTTACACCTACTATGGGGAATTTTTCAAGGTGGAAATCTCTTATAAAGATCTTGCCCCAACCTCCCAAACTCACCAGCTGCTAAGGCTCCCAGAGTCTCCTCACATTTCCCTACAACTCCATCTGCTACCCACTCCCAAAACGTTAGATCTTTCAGACCAAGTTTCCACATCCCCACCCTCAGTTCACACCTCCTGAGTGCTGTCTTCCTCCCATCTGATGCCACCTTCCTCTAGAACATTCATAGGAAAGGGGGCTTGTCATCTCATGTGCATTCCAGTGTTTAAATTAAAATGCTGAATGATGGTTGTATAAATCCTCATAATCACAGTACTAAGCTCTTAACAAGCAGCTAAAAACACTCTAACTACTCGGTTGAATGGTTATGTTTTTCTGGCACCTATACCCCACAGGTATGACTGTGAGTACACTTGTTCTAGGACCTTGGCCCTGCCGGCGTTGCCTCTACCCTAGCACCCCCATCAGACATCCATCCCCCCGAAAATGGCTGCACAGATGGCCATTTACCTGTTCAACGCAAGAATTTCTCTCCTTTGTGTCCCTTTCCTGCAGCTTGGCCATGTACCTCCTATTGCCACAGGGCATTGCCTTGATGAGGCTCCATTCCAGTGAGACACACCTGGGTTGAAATCTCAGCTTAAAACTTCACAGTTGTGTGATCTTACCCAGGTTCCATTTCCTTCAGAGCTTGAATTTTCTCGTCTTTGAAACAAAGTACCTCTGCTTTCGCCGTGATAAGGTAAGACTCTCTTCTATTCTGCTCTGAAACATCATGAAACACAGCTCAGCATGACAGCTTGTTCCACATATTGAATAGCCACTGACTACTCACTCTTCTCTCTCTGTCCTGTGTACAGCAAACCCACCTCTCACCTGTTCCAACTCTCTCTGTACCTCTATTCTTCAATAAGCCACCCCAAACAACATATCATTCCCCAAAAGGCCTTGACACAGGGAGTCAGTGGCTCTCTAAAATATTTTTCCTCTCCTGCTGGACAGCCTGGAAAAATATGAACCTCCCTCAATCTGTAGTTCAAACATCACATTCACCTACTCACCTTCCCTGAAGTACCCACATATTCTTCTCATAAGAAACTAGTATAGACCTATGTCTACAAGAACCTCCTTAAAACATGATGCTGAGATTGGACTTCAATTGATTCCATCACCCAGGTACTGAGCATAGTACACAATAGTTAGGCTTTCAATCCTTTCCCCTCTCCCTCCTTCCTTTCTTTTGGAGTCCCTAGTGTCTATTGTTGCCATCTTAATGTCCATGAGTACCCATTGTTTATCTCCCACTTATAAATGAGAACATGTGTATTTTGTTTTCTGTTTCCATATTAACTCACTTAGGATAATGGCCTCCAGCTGCACCCATGTTGTTGCAAAGGACACAGTTTCATTCTTTTTTATGACTGCATAGTGTTCTGTGGTATATATTTACCATATTTTCCTTATCCAATTCACTTTTGAAGGGCACCTAGGTTGATTCCATGTCTTTGTTACTGTGAATAGTGCTACAATAAACATATGAGTGCATGTGTCTTTTTGGTAGAACAGTTTTTCTTTGAGTATATACCCAGTAACAAGACTGATGATAGTTCTAAGTTCTTTGAGAAATCTCCAGAATGCTTTCCACAGTTGCTGAACTAATTTACATTCCTACCAACAGTGTGTAAGGGTTCCCTTTTTTCCACAGCCTTGCCAGCATCTGCTGGTTTTTTCACGTATTATTACTAGCCATTCTGACTGATGTGAGATGGTATCTCACTGTGGTTTTGATTTGCATTTCTCTGATGCTTAGTGATGATGAGCATTTTTTCATATGCTTGCTGGCCGTGTGTATGTTTTCTTTTGAGAAGTGTCTGTTTGTTTCTTTTGCCCATTATTAATGGGATTATTTGGATTTTGCTGGTTCAATTGTTTAAGTTTCTTATTGATTCTGGATATCAGACCTTTGTCAGATGCATACTTTGAGAATATTTTTCCCATTCTGTAGATTGTTTACTCTGTTGATAGTTTATTTTGCTGTGCAGAAGTTCTTTGGTTTAATTAGGTCCTCTTGTCAATTTTTGGTTTTGTTGCAATTGCTTTTGAGGACTTAACCATGAGGACTTAATCATGAAATCTTTCCCAAGTCTGATGTCCAAAATGGTGTTTCCCAGATTTTCTTATAGAATTCTTATAGCTTGAATTCTTATTACATTTAAATCTTCAATCCATCTTGAGTTAATTTCTGTATATGGTAAATGGTAGGGGTCTAGTTTCATTCTTCTGCCTATGGCTAACCAGCTATCGAAGCACCATTCATTGAATACAGAGTCCTTACCCGCATTGCTTATTTTTGTCAACTTTTTTTGAAGATCAGATGGCTGTAGGTCTTCAGTGTTATTTCTGGGTTTTCTATTCCATTCCATTGGTTAATGTGTCTATTTTTGTGCCAGTACTATGCTGTTTTGCTTACTGTAGCCTTATAGTGTAGTTTGTAATTTGGTGGTATGATGCCTCTGGCTTTGTTTTTTTCTTGTTTTTTGGTTGTTTTGTTTTGCATTCTGCTTAGGATTGCTGTGGCTACTTGGGCTCTTTTTTGGTTCTATATGAATTTTAAAATAGTTTTTTTTCTAGTTCTGTGAAAAATGACCTTGGTAGTTTAATAGGAATAGCATTGAATCTGTAGATTGCTTAGGGCAGTATGGCCATTTTAACAATATTGATTCTTCCAATCCATGAACATGGAATGTTTTTCCATTTGTTTGTGTCATCTATGATTTCTTTCAGCAGTGTTTTATAGTTATTTTTGTAGAGATCTTTCACCTCCTCGGTTGGATGTATTCCTAGGTATTTTTTTGTGGCTATTATATGTAGGATTGCATTCTTGATTTGGCTCTCAGCTTGAATGTTATTGGTGTATAGAAATGGTACTAATTTCTATACATTGATTTTGTATCCTGAAACTTTACAGAAGTCATTTATCACTTCCAAAAACCTTTTGGTAGAACCATTAGGGTTTTCTAGGTATAAAATCATACATCAGCAGAGATAGTTTAAATGCTTCTTTTCCTATTTGGATGCCTTTTATTTCTTTCTCTTGCCTAATTGCTCTGGTAAGGACTTCCAGTACTACGTTGAGTAGGAGTGGTGAGAGCGGGCATTCTGTTCTTGTTCCAGTTCTCAAAGAGAATGCTTCCAGTTTTTGCTCATTCAATATGATGTTAGCTGTGGGTTTGCCACAGATAGCTCTTATTATTTTGAGGTTAGTTCCTTGGATGCCTAGTTTTTTAAGGGTTTTTAGCATGAAGGGATGTTGGATTTTATTGAAAACTTTTTCTGTGTCTATTAAGATGATGATATAGTTTTTGTTTCTAATTCTGTTTATGAGGTGAATCCCATTAATTAATTTGCATATGTTGAACCAATCTTTCATCCCAGGAATGAAGATGCCTTGATCATGGTTCATTAACTTTTTGATGTGCTGCTGGATTCAGTTTGCTTGTACTTTGCTAAGGACTTTGGTGTTTATGTTCATCAGAGATATTGGCTTGTTGTGTCTTTGCCAGATTTTGGTATCAGGGATCACAGAATGGGTGGCTTCATGGAATTAGTTAAGGAAGTATACCTTCTCCTTGATTTTTTGGAATAGTTTCAGTAGGATTGGTACCAGCTCTTCTTTCTGTGTCTGTTAGAATTTGGCTGTGAATCCAACTAGTCTGGGGCTTTTGGGGGTTGGTAGGTTTGTTTTTGTTTTTATTTTGAGACAGGGACTTACTTTGTTGCCCAGGTTGGAGTGCAGGGGCACAAACTTGGCTCATTGCAGCTTCAGCCTCCTAGGCTCAAGCAATCCTCCCAATTCAGCCCCCCAAGTAGCTGGGACTACAGACCCATGCCACCAGGCCTGGCTAATTTTTGTATTTTTTGCAGAGACAGGGTTTTGCCATATGGCCCAGGCTGGTCTCAAACTTCTGAGCTCAAGTTGTCTGCCTGCCTCAGCCTCCCAAAGTGCTGGAGTAACAGGCATGAGCCACTGTGCCTGACCAGGTATTTTATTACTGATTTAATTTTGGAACTCAATGTTGGGCTGTTCACGGTTTCCATTTCTTCCTGCTTCAATCTTGAGAGATTATTTCCAGGAGGAGTTTATCCATCTCCTCTAGATTTTCTAGTTTGTGTGCATAAAGATGTTCATAATCATCTCTCGTGATCTTTTGTATTTCTGTGGGATCAATTGTAATGTCACCTTTTTCATTTCAGATTTGGATATTGAATCTTCTCTCTTTTCTTCTTTGTTAATCTACCTAGCACTTTATAGATCTTCTTTATCCTTTCAAAGAACCCACTTTTGGTTTCATGTATTCTTTCTATGTATTTTGGAGTCTCAATTTGCTTAAGTTTCACTCTGATATAGTGGGGTTTTTTTCTGCTAGTAGCTTTGGTATTACTTTGTTCTGTTTTTCTAGTTTCTCTAGGTGTGATGTTAGGTCATTCATATGAGATCTTTCTGACTTTTTGAAATAGGCATTTAGTGCTATAAACTTTCTTCTTAACACTGTGCTGCATCCCACATATTTTGGTATATTTTGTGTCTGTTTTCATTTCAAATAATTTTTTATTTCTGCCTTAATTTTGTTATTCACCCAAAAGTAATTCAAGAGCAAATAATTTAATTTCCCTGTAATTGTATGGTTTCAAGAAATCTTCTTGGTATTAATATATATTTATATTCTACTGTGATCTGAGAGTATGGTTGGTATGATTTCAATTTTTTAAAATTTACTGAGACTTCGACTTCCTTTATGGCTGAACATGTAGTCCATCTTGGAATTTGTTCCGTGTACAGATAAGAAAAATATATATTCTGTGTTTGATGGGTGGAGTCTTTGGTAGATGTCTATTAGGTCCAATTGATCAAGTTTCACATTCAAATGCAGAATTTCTCTGTTAGTTTTCTCCCCCTATGATCTGTCTAATGCTGCCAGTGGGGTGTTGAAGTCCCTGACTATTATTGTCTGGTTGTCTAAGTCTTTTCATAGGTCTAGTAGTAATTGTTTTATGAATCTGGGTACTTCATTGTTGGGTGCATATATATTTAGAATAGTTAAGCCTTTTTGTTTAACTGAACACTTTATTATTATGGAATGCCCTTCTTTGTCCTTTTTCACTGTTGTTGGCTTAAAGACTGTTTTATGTGACACAAGAATAGCAAACCCTGCATTTTTATGTGTTCCATTTGCATGATAGGCCTGCTGTAACCCTTTACTTTGAACCTAGGTGTTGTTATATGTGAGATGGGTCTCTTGAAGACAGCAGATGGATGGGTCTCGTTTTTTTATCTAACTTGCCGTTCAGTGACTATTAAGTGGGGACATGTAGACCATTTAAACTAAAGGTTAATATGTTTATGTGAGGTTTCTGTCTTCCCTCATTTCCTGGATTGCTTTAGAAATTTCTTTGTGCTGATTCCCAACCTTGTCTTAGATCTCATTAAACCTACTTGCAGTCCGATATGGTTTAGCACTGTGTCCCCACCCAAATCTCATCTGTAGCCCCACCCAAATCTCATCCCATAATTCCCACACGTTTTGGGAGGGACCTGGTGAGAGATGATTGAACCATGGGGGCGGTTCTTTCCCGTTAATGGGTCTCACAAAATCTGATGGTTTCAAAAACAGGAGTTTCTCTGCACAAGCTCTCTCTTTGCCTACTACCATCCACATAAGATGTGACTTGTTTCTACTTGCCTTCTGCCATGCTTGTGAGCCCTCCCCATCCATGTGGAACTGTAAGTCCATTAAGCCTCTTTCTTTTGTAAATTGCCAAGTCTCAGGTATGTCTTTATCAGCAGCATAAAAATGGACTACTACAGTATATTGGTACCAAGAGTGGAGTGTTGCAGAAAAGATACCCAAAAATGTGGAAGTGATTTGGAGCTGGCTAAGAGGCAGAGGTTGGAACAGTTTGGAGGGCTTGGAAAAAGACAGGAAAATGTAGGAAAGTTTGGAACTTCCCAGAGACTTGTTGAATGGCTTTCAGAAAAATCCTGATAGCAATATGGACAATAAAGTCCAGGCTGATGTGGTCTCAAGTGGAAATGAGGAACTTTTTGGGAATTGTAGCAAAGGTGACTCTTGTTACGTTTTAGTGAAGAGACTGGTGGCATTTTGCCTCTGCCCTAGAGACTTGTGGAGCTTTGAACTTGAGAGAGATGATTTAGGGTATCTGGTGGAAGAAATTTCTAAGCAGCAAAGCAAGAGGTGACTTCAGTGCTGTTAAAGGCATTCAGTTTCAAAAGGGAAACAGTGTAAAAAAAATTTGAGAGGTGCATTACCATTTGGAAAATCCACAGCCCGAGAATGCAATAGAAAAAAAATTCATTTTTTGAGGAAATATTCAATCCAGCTGCAGAAACTAAAGAGAAGCTGAATATTAATCACCAAGACAATGGGGAAAATGTCTCCAGGGCATGTCAGAGACCTTTGCGTAAGCCCCTTCCATCACAGGCCCAGAGGCCTAGGAGAAACAAGTGGTTTTATGGGCAAGGCCCAGGGTCCCCATGCTGTGTGCAGCCTAGGGACTTGGTGCCCTGTGTCCCAGCTGCTCCAGCTGTGGCTGAAAGAGGCCATTGTAGAGCTCAAGCCATGGCTTCAGAGGGTGCAACCCTCAAGCCTTGCCATCTTCCATGTGGTATTGAGCCTGTGAGTGTACAGAAGTCAAGAATTGAGGTTCGGGAACCTCCACCTAGATTTCAGAAGATGTATGGAAATGCCTGGATGCCCAGGCAGAAGTTTGCTATAGGGGCAGGGTCCTTATGGAGAACCTCTGCTAGGGCAGTGCAGAAGGGAAATAAGGGGTGGGAGCCCCCACACAGAGTCCCTACTGGGGCACTGCCTAGTGGAGTTGTGAGAAGAGGGCCACTGTCCTCCAGACCCCAGAATGGTAGATCTACTGACAGCTTGCACCGTGTGCCCGGAAAAGCCAACACCAGCCCCTGAAAGCAGCTGAGAGGGAGGCTGTACCCTGCAAAGCCACAGGGGTGGAGCTGCCCAAGACTCTAGGAACCTACCTCTTGCATCAGCATGACCTGGATATTAGACATGGAGTCATGGAACATCATTTAGGAGCTTTAAGATTTGAATGCCCCACTAGATTTTGGACTTGCATGGAGCCTGTAGCCCCTTTGTTTTGGCCAATTTCTCCCATTGGGAATGGGTGTATTTACCCAATGCGTGTACCCACATTGTATCTAGAAAGTAACTAACTGTTTGTGATTTTACAGGCTTGTAGGTGGAAGGGACTTGCCTTGTCTCAAATGAGACTTTGGACTGTGGACTTTTCAGTTAATGCTAAAATGAGTTGAGACTTTAGGGGACTGTTGGGAAGGCATGATTGGTTTTGAAATGTGAAGATATGAGATTTGGATGGGCCAGAGGCCGATGATATGGTTTAGCCCTGTGTCCCCACCCAAATCTCACCTTTAGCTCTCATAATTCCCACATGTTGTGGGAGGGACTCAGTGGGAGATGACTGAATCATGGGGATGAGTCTTTCCTGTGCTATTCTTGTGATAGTGAGTGGGTCTCACAAGATCTGATGGTTTTACAAATGGGAGGTTCTCTGCACAAGCTCTCTCTTTGCCTGCCATCATCCACATAAGATGTGACTTACTTCTCCTTGCCTTCCGCCATGATTGTGAGGCCTCCTCAGCCATGTGGAACTATAAGTCTATTAAACTTCTTTCTTTTGTAAATTGCCCAGTCTTAGGTATGTCTCTATCAGCAGCATGTAAATGGACTAATACACCATTCATGTTTTGAATTCTTCATCTTTCATTTCTGAGTTTCTATTTTCATGAGGGATCATTGCTGGAGAGCTTGTGTTATCCTTTGGTGGTGGTACTACTTTAGATTTTTCATGTTGCCAGAATTCTTACTCTGGCTCTGTCTCATCTGGAGATGTTAGCACTTTCAATTTTTGTAATTATTTTCATGCAGGTAGGATTTTTTTTTCCTTTTCTCTCTCTCCTTATATTATTGTTTCCTTCTTTCCATTTTCCTTTCTCCCTATGTAGTGTAACTATAGAGAATGCTGAGTAGGGTCTTTTGGGTTTGTTTCTATACCCCTATACATGTTTGTTGGCAGGTTTTATATTGGGCTATGAAATTTGACCTACAATCAGTAGACAGCGCCATGCTGTACCACAATCTATGCAGAGGAAGAGTGGGGAGGGTCAGGCTGCTGGTCCAGACAATTGGGTGTTCCAAATGTCTGGATTTCTGCCTGTGGGTAGAGATGAAAGGGCCCCACTGCACCATTATCTATGTCCATGAAGAGTGGGGATGCCCAGGCTGCTGGTCCAGAAAATCGAATGCTCTGAATGCCTCAAATTCTGCCTGGAGGTGGAGCAGAGAGGACCCTGCTGCACCACAATCTCAGGGGAGCAGGCTGGGCTACCCAGAATGACTAATGCAGACCTATTCCAAGTCATCCAGCTGGTCCTGGCTACCAGTCTTATCATCCAGGAGAAACTGCTGCTGTAGTAACTTTTCTTCTGCCCCAGGCCTACAACAGGGAATAGCACAATTTCAGTGCCTACTGCTAAGGCATTTTCCACAGTTCTGACTGAATCATGGGGACAGGTCTTTCCTGTGCTGTTCTTGTGATAGTGAATGGGTCTCACGAGATCTGCCCCACTCTAGAGCAAGTGCTCCAATCTCTGGCCCAAAACTAAAATGACTACACAGCCATGCTGCCAGGTCGCCAAAGAATGACTAACTTTGTATGTTCCTGGATTAAAAATGGCATCCTGCTCAGCATCCCAGGTCTGGGGAAATGCCTGCAGCTTTTCCCAGTGTTTCTCTTTCACAGCATTTCTAAGGCTCTCTCCAACTTAGCTCCACGGCTTCGGAGAAACAAAGTGCTCTCCCTTAGCCTGGATTGCTTGGATCCCCAGGGGAAAGATGAGTCACAGAGGGAGGCTCTCTGCCTCTTTTGCATACTGGAGCTTCACTCACTTTTATCAGCTGGATGCCATCACAGGGGCTCTTTGCCCACGTTCTCCTCCCCAGGACCTGGTGTGTCCTTCACAATTCCAGTGGATTCCCATTTTCCTTCTTGCATTAAAGCTCACAGAGTTGACCTTTATACATTATATCATTATTTCCAAATGACTGAGGAACCAAAAAGCCTCTTATCTGCCATTTTGGAAAAAAAAATCTTGCTGTATTTCAAATAGATAAAACAATCTTTGTAAGAAATAGAAACAGAAATTGGCAAAATTACCATCGTTGTAGGAAACATTATATATTCTCTCAGCTTTTGAGAGAAGAGAGAAAAAAATAAATAAGAATATGGATTTCATTAAATAGGTACAAAATTTAAATACAAATTATATATACAGATATATATCATATACAGTAGTCCCCCCCTTATCTGCAGTTTTCTTTGTCATCGTTTTAGATACCTGTGGTCAGCCAATGTATAAAAACATTAAATGAAAAAATTCTGTCATGCCTGAGATATGAGTTGTCCCTTTTACTCAGCCTATCTATGCTGTAGATGTTTCCTGTCAATTAGTTACTTAACCCTCTCAGCTGTCAGATTGACTGTTGTGGTATTGAAATACTTGTGTTCAAGTTCAATAGTAACTGAATGTTCCCTCATAATGTCGACATCATTCACCTCACGTCACCTCATCATGTAGGCAGCATATTTTCTCACATCATAGAAAGAAGGGAAAGGCATAGTACAATTGGATCTTTTGTGTGTGTGTGTGAGAGAGACAACATTCATGTAATTTTATTACATTATATTTTATAATCATTATATTTCATTTTTAATTGTTGTTAATTTCTTACCGTGTCTAATTTAAAATTTTAACTCTATTATAGGTAGGTATGGTATAGGTTTAAAAAGTGTATGTAGGATTCAGTACCACCTAAAGTTTTAGGCATGCACTGCAGTCTTAGAACAGATCCTTCACAGATAAGGAGGGACTACTGCATATATATGTTGCATGTGTATATTGTATATACATATATATACACACACACAGTCATGTGTTGTCAGCTAATGATAGGGAAACGTTCTTAGAAATACATCATTAGGCAATTATATGCACAGACATCATACAGTGTACTTAAACAAACCTAGATGGTATAGCCTACTACACACCAAGGCTATATGGGATAGCATGTTGCTCCTAGGCTACAAACCTAGATAGCATGTTACTGTACTGAATACTGTAGGCAATTGTAGCACAATGGTAAGTATTTATACCTCTAAACATGGAAAAGATACAACAAAAATTCAGTATTATGCTTTTATGGATCTTCTGCAACACATGCAGTCCATTGATCAACATGTTTTTATGCAGTACATGACTATAGAGCATTTCTTTTCTTAAATATTTTTATTTTTAATTTTTATGGGTGCCAAGTAAGTGTATATATTAATAGAGTACATGAGATATTTTGATACAGGTATGCAATGCGAAATAATTACATCATAAAGAATGGGGTATCCATTTCCTCAGGCATTTATCCTTTTATTAGAAATAATTCACTTACACTCTTTTAGTTATTTTTAAATGTACAATTAAGTTATTATTGACTATAGTCACCCTACTGACTATAGTCACACAATTAATCTGCACTGTAGACCAAATGGATCTAACAGGTTGTATCCATTCTTTCTAACTATTTTTTTGTACTCACTAACCATCCCCACCTCTGCCCTGGCCCAGCCTCCTATTACCCTTCCCAGACTCTGGTAACCATGCTTTTACCATGTTCATGAGTTCAATTGCTTTGATTTTTCTATCCCACAAGTAAGTAAGAACATGCAATATTTGTCTTTCTGTGCCTAGCTTATTTCACTCAACATAACGATCTCCAGTTCTATACATGTTGTTGCAAATAACAGGATCTCATTCCTATGGCTGAATAGTACTGTATTGTGTATATGTATGACATTTTCTCTTTTTTATTATTATATTTTAAGTTTTAGGGTACATGTGCACAATATATAGATTTGATACACAGATATACATGTGCCATGTGGGTTTGCTGCACCCATCAACTCGTCATTCACATTAGGTATTTCTCCTAGTGCTATCCCTCCCCCAGCCCCCAGCCCTATGACAGTCCCCAGTGTGTGATGTTCCCCGCCCTGTGTCCAAGTGATCTCATTGTTTAGTTCCCACCTATGAGTGAGAACATGTGGTGTTTGGTTTTCTGTCCTTGTGATAGCTTGCTGAGAATGACAGTTTCCAGCTTCATCCGTGTCCCTGCAAAGGACATGGACTTATCCTTTTTTATGGCTGAATAGTATTCCATTGTGTATATTTGCCACATTTTCTTAATCCAGTCTATCATTCATGGACATTTGGGTTGGTTCCAAGTCTTTGCTATTGTGAATAGTGCTGCAATAAACATACATGTGCATGTGTCTTTATAGTAGCATGATTTACAATCCTTTGGGTAAATACCCAGTAATGGGATGGCTGGGTCAAATGGTATTTCTAGTTCTAGATCCTTGAGGAATCACCACACTGTCTTCCACAATGGTTGAACTAATTTACGCTCCACCAACAGTGTAAAAGTGTTCCTATTTCTCCACATCCTCTCCAGCATCTGTTGTTTCCTGACTTTTTAATGATTGTCATTCTAACTGGCGTGAGATGGTATCTCATTGTGGTTTTCATTTGCATTAATCTGATGACCAGTGATGATGAGCATTTTTTCATGTGTCTGTTGGCTGCATAGATGTCTTCTTTTGAGAAGTGTCTGTTCATATCCTTCACCCACTTTTTGATGGGGTTATTTGTTTTTTTCTTGTAAATTTGTTTGAGTTCATTGTAGATTCTGGATATTAGCCCTTTGTCAGATGGGTAGATTGCAAAAATTTTCTCCCATTCTGTAGGTTGCCTGTTCACTCTGATGGTAGTTTCTTTTGCTATGCAGAAGCTCTTTAGTTTAATTAGATCCCATTTGTCAATTTTGGCTTTTGTTGCCATTGCTTTTGGTGTTTTAGACATGAAGTTCTTGCCCATGCCTATGTCCTGAATGGTATTGCCTAGGTTTTCTTATAGGGTTTTTATGGTTTTAGGTCTAACATTTAAGTCTTTAATCCATCTTGAATTAATTTTTGTATAAGGTATAACAAAGGCATCCAGTTTCAGCTTTCTCCATATGGCAGCCAGTTTTCCCAGCACCATTTATTATATAGAGAATCCTTTCCCCATTTCTTGTTTTTGTCAGGTTTGTCAAAGATCAGATGGTTGTAGATGTGTGGTGTTATTTCTGAGGGCTCTGTTCTGTTCCATTGGTCTATATATCTGTTTTGTGTGTACCACATTTTCTTTATCCCTGTATCTGTTGATGGACACTTTAGATTGCTTCCAAATCTTGGCTGTTATGAACAATGCTACAGCAAATATGGGAGTGCAAATATCTCTTCAATATACTGATTTCCTTTCTTTAGGGTGTATAGCCAGCAGTGGGATTCCTGGATCATATGGTAGCTCTATTTTTAGCCATTTGAGGAACCTCCAAACTGTTCTCCAAGATGGTTATACTAATTTACATTCCCACTAGCAGTGTACAAGAGTTTCCTTTTCTCCACATGCTCTCCAGTATTTGTTATTGCCTGTCTTTTGAATATAAACCATTTTAACTGAGGTGAGATGGCATCTCATTGTAGTTTTGATCTGCATTTCTCTGATAATCAATGATGTTGGGCACCTTTTCATATGCCTGTTTGCCATTTGTTTGTCTTCTTTTGAGAAATATCTATTCAAATATTTTGCTCATTTTTAACTGGATTATTAGATTTTTTTCCTATAGAGTTATTAATCTCTTGTTAGATGGATAGTTTGCAAATATTTTCTCTCATTCTGTGGATTGTATCTTTATTTTGTTCATTGTTTCCTTTGCTGTGCAGAAGCTTTTGTAGCTTGATGTGATCCCATTTGTCTATTTTGCTTTGGTTGCCTGTGCTTGTGGGGTATTGCTCAATAAATTTTTGCCCATATCAATGTCCTGGAGATTTTCCCTAAGGTTTTCTTGTAGTAGTTTCATAGTTTGAGATCTTAGATTTAAGTCTTTAATTCAGTTTGATGTTATTTTTGTATACAGTAACAGATAGGGGTCTAATTTCATTCTTCTACATATGGATATGCAGTTTTCCCAGTGCTTTTTCTTGAAGAGACTGTCCTTACTCCTATGTATGTTCTTGCACCTTTGTCAAAAATGAGTTCATTGTAGGTATATGGGTTTAGTTCTAGTTTCTCTAGTCTGTTTCATTGGTCTATGTGTCTGTTTTTATGCCAGTACCATGCTGTTTTGGTTACTACAGCTCTGTGGTGTAATTCGAAGTTAGGTAATGTGATTCCTCCAGTTTTATGCTTTTTGCTTTGGATACCTTTGGCTCTTCTGGGTCTTTTGTGGTTTTATATAAATTTTAGAATTGTTTTTTCTACTTCTATGAAGATGTCATTGGCATTTTGATTGGAATTGTATTGAATCTGTGGATGGCTTTGAGTAGTATGAACATTTTAACATTATTGATTCTTCCAATCCATGAATATAAAATATTTTTCCATTTTTTGGTGTTCTCTTCAGTTTCTTTTGACAGTGCTGTATAGCTTTTATTATACATATCTTTCACTTCTTTGGTTAATTCCAAGATGTTTAATTTTATTTGTGGCTACTGCAGCTGGAATTACTTTTTTTATTTCTTTCTCAGATTGCTCATTGTTGGCATGTACAAGTGCTACTAATGTTTGTATGTTGATTTTGTATCCTGCAACTATGCTAAATTTATTAGTTCTAGTAGTTGGTGGAGCCTTTAGAATTTTCCTATATAATATCATCTGCAAACAAGAATAACTTTACTTCTTCCATTCCAATTTGGATGCCCTTTATTTCTTTCTCTTGACTCATTGCTCTAACTAGGACTTCCAGTACTGTGCCAAACAACAGTAGTAACAGTGGACATCCTTGTCATGTTCAAGATCTTAAAGGAAAGGCTTTCAGTTTTTTCCCCATTCAGGATGATACTAGCTATGAATCTGTCATATATGGCTTTTATTATGTTGAGATATGTTCCTTCTATAGCCAGTTTTTTTAAGGTTTTTATCATGAAGCAATTTTGAATTTTATCAAATGCTGTTTCAATATCAGTTGAAATAATCATATGGTTTTTGTCCTTCATTCTGTTGACACGATGTGTCACATTGATTGATTTGTGTATGTTGAACTATCCTTGCATACCAGGGATAAATCCCACTTGGTCATGATGAATGATCTTTCTAATATGTTATTGAATTCAGTTTGCTAATATTTTGTTGAAGATTTTTACATCAATATTTGTCAGAGATATTGGCCTATAGTTCTCCTTTTTTTATGTATCTTTGTCTGGTTTTGGTATCAGACTGGCCTCATAGAAAGAGTTTGAAAATATTTTGTCCTCCTGTAATTTTTGGAATTGTTTGAGTAGGATCAGCATTAGTTTCTCTTTAAATATTTGGTATATAGTAGAATTTAGCAGTGAAGACATTGGATCCCAGGCTTTCCTTTGCTGGGAGACTTTTTATTACAGCTTAAACATCAGTACTTGTTATTGGTCTCTTCAGGTTTTGGGCTTCTTCCTAGTTCAATATTGATAAGTTTTCTGTGTCTAAGAATTTGTACATTTCTTCTAGGTTTTCAAATTTATTGACACATAGTTGCTCATAGTAGCCTCTAATGATCCTTTAAATTCCTGCAGTATCAGTATCAGCTGTAATGTCTCCTTTTTACTTTTCTGTTTCTATTCATTTGAATCTTCTCTTTTCTTTTCTTAGTCCGGTTAAAAGATTGTCAATTTTGTTTAACTTTTTAAAAACCCAACGTGTTTTATTGATCTTTTGTATGTTTTTCTTCATTTCAATTTTATTTATCTCTGCTCTGATCTTTTTTATTTGTTTTCTTCTAATTTTGGGTTTGGTTTGCTCTTACTTTTCTAGTTTTTTAAGATGCATCATTAGATTGTTTATTTAAAGTTTTTCCTCTTTTTTGATGTAGGCACTTATTGCTATAAACTTCTCTGTTAGTACTGCTTTTGCTGTACCAAGAGGTCTTTGTATGTTGTATTTCCATTATCATTTGTTATCAAAAATTTTTCTATCTCCTTCTTAATTTCTTTATTGACCCACTAGTCATTCAAGAGCATATTGTCTAATTTCCAAGTATTTGTATAGTTTCCAAACACTTCCTGTTATTAATTTACAGTTTTATCCTGTTGTGGTAAGAGAAGATGATTAATATTATAAAGTTTTTTAATGTATTTGACTTGTTTTGTAAACTAATGTATGGTCTATCCTTGAGAATGATTCATGAGCTGAGGATAATATAAACTCTTCACTTGTTAAATGAAATATTCTGTAAATATCTATTAGATCCATTTGGTCTATACTGCAGCTTAAGTCTAATGTTTCTTTGTTGGTTTTCTGTCTGGAAGGTCAGTCCAATGCTAAAAGTGGAGTGTTGAAGTCTCAAGCTATTATTGTACTGAGGCTTATCTCTCTCTTTAGCTTTAACAATATTTGCTTTATATATCTGAGTGTTCCCGTGTTGAGTGCATATATATTTAAAATTGTTATATCCTCTTGCTGAATTGAGCTCTTTATCATTATATAGTGACCTTCTTCATGTGTTTCTCATGGGCAACAGATCAGTGGGCCTTGTTTTCTCATCCATTCAGCCACTTTATGTCTTTTGATTGGAGAGTTTAGTGCATTTACATTCAATGTTATTATCAACAAGTAAGGACTTACCCCTGCCATTTTGTTATTTGTTTTCTGGTTGTTTCATGGTCTTCTCTTTTTTCTTTCCTTCCTTTCTGTTTTCCTTTATGAAGGTGTTTTTTTTCTGGTGATATGATTTAGTTGCTTGCTTTTTTGTGTGTGTATCCCTTGTATGTTTTTGGTTTCAGGTTACCATGAAGCTTGCAAATACTATCTCATAACCCATTATTTTAACCTGATAACTGTTTAACATTGTTTGCATAAACACACAAATAAGCAAAAGGAAAACTATTAAAAACTCTATGCCTTAACTTTGTTCCTGCTGCTTTTTAACTTTTTGTTGTTTCTATTTATGTCTCATTGTACTGTCTATGTCTTGAAAAGCTGTTGTTGTAATTTTTTACTGGTTCATTATTTAGTCTTTATGCTTAGGATAAAAGTAGTTTACACAACGCAGTTGATATTTTATAATATTCTGTGTGCTTACTATTCAGTAGTTTTCCACCTTCAGGTAATTGCTTATTGCTCATTAATGTCCTTTTCTTTCTGATTGAAGTACTTCCTTTAGCATTTCTTATAGGACAGGTCTGCTTTTGTTCAAAATCCTTCAGCCTTTTTGTGTCTGGGAAAGTGTTTATTTTTCCTTCATGTTTGAAGGGTTTTTGTTTTGTTTTGTTTTTTTGAGATAGAGTCTTGCTCTGTCACCCAGGCTGGAGTGCAGTGGCGCAATCTCAGCTCACTGCAAGCTCCACCTCCCGGGTTCACACCATTCTCCTGCCTCAGCTTCCCAAGTAGCTGGGACTACAGGCACCCACTACCATGTCTGGCTAATTTTTTGTATTTTTAGTAGAGACAGGGTTTCACTGTGTTAGCCAGGATGGTCTTGATCTCCTGACCTCGTGATCTGCCCATCTCGGCCTCCCAAAGTGCTGGGATTACAGGCGTGAGCCACTGTGCCCGGACTGTTTGACGAGTATTTTTACCGGATATACTGCTCTAGGATAAAACATCTTTTCCTTCAGCACTTTAAATACGTCATGCCACTCTCTTTTGGCCTGTAAGGTTTCCACTGAAAAGTCTGCTGCCAGATGTGTGGGAGTTCCATTGTATAATATTTGTTTCTTTTCTCTTGCTAATTTTAGTATCCTTTCGTTGTTCTTGATCTTTGGGAGTTTGATTTTTACATGTCTTGAAGTAGTCTTCTTTGGGTTAAATCTGCTTGGTCTTCTATAATCTTCTTGTGCTTGTATATCGATATCTTTCTCTAGGTTTGGGAAATACTCTGTTATTATCCCTTTAAATAAAATTTCAACTCCTATCTCCTTCTCTACCTCCATTTTAAGGCCAATAACTCTTAGACTGGCCCTTTTGAGGCTATTTTCTAGATCCTGTAGATGTGCTTTATTGTTTTTCATTCTTTTTCCTTTGTCTTCTCTGTGTATTTTCAAATAGCCTGTCTTCAAGCTCACTAGTTCTTTCTTCTGCTTGATCAATTATGCTATTAAAGAACTCTGATGCATTCTTCAGTATGTAAACTGCATTTTTCAAATCTAGAATTCCTTCTTGATTCTTAATTATTTCAATCTTTTTGTCAAATTTATCTCATAGAGTTCTGAATTCCTTCTCTGCGTTATCTTGAATTACTTAGAGTTTCTTCAATAAAGCTATTTTGAAATCTCTGTCTAAGAGGTCATATATCTCTGTTTCTCCAGGATTGATGCCTGGTGGCTTATTTAGTTAATTTGGTGAGGTCATGTTTTCCTAAACACTGTTGATGCTAGTAGATGTTCTTCAGTGTCTGGATATTGAAGAGTTAGGTATTTATTTTAGTCTTCACTGTCTGGGCTTATTTTTGTATCTGTCCTTCTTGGGCTTTCTGGATATTTGAAAAGACTTGAGTGTTGTAAAAACTTGAGTGTCTAAGCTGTATCTGCTTTAGGGGACACCCCAAGCCCAGCAATGCTATGGCTTTTGCAGACTCATAGAGGTACTGTCTTGATGGTTTTGGACAAGATCTGGGAGAATTCTCTGGATTACCAGGCAGAGACTCTTGTTCTCTTTCCTTACTCTCTCCCAAACAAATGGAGTCTCTCTCTCCCTCTACACTGAGCCACCTAAAGCTGGGGATAGAGTGACAAAAGAACCTCTGTGGCCACCATCACTATGATTGCACTGGGTCAGACCTAAAGCTGGTACAGCACTGGGTCTTTCCCAAGGCCTGCTGTAACTGTAATCACTCCCTGGCTATTGTCTATGTTTGCTCAAGGCCTTGGGGCTCTGCAATCAGCAGGCGGCAAAGCCATCCAGGCCTATGTCCTTCCTTCAGGGTGGAGAGTTCTCCTAGGCCCCAGGTGGGTCCAGAGGTGCCATCTGAGAATCAGGGACTGGTCAAAAACCTTACAAGTCTACCTTGTGTTCTATTTTACTGCCACTGAGCTGGCATTTATACCACAATACACAGTCCTTTCCACTCTTCCTTCCCCTTTTCAAAGGCAAAGGAGCCTCACCCCAGAGCCACTGTCACCACAGGCCACAAGAAGTACTGCCAGACTACCACCAATGTTCCCTTAAGGCCCAAAGGCTCTTAAGTCAGCTTGTGGTGAATGCTGTGGTGAATGCTGCCTAGCCTGAGACTCACTCTTCAAGGCAGTGGGTTCTTTTCTGGCCCACAGCAGGTCCAGAGATGTCATCCCAGAGTCAAATCCTGGAATCAGAGACCCCAAGAACCCACTTGGTGCTATACTCCCCTGTGGCCGTGCTGGTACCTAAGGTGCAAGACAAAGTCCCCTTTATTTTTCTCTCTGCTTTTCTCAAGCTGAAGGAGTTTTGCCCCATAGCCACCAAAGCTGGTAACATGCTGAGTCTCACCTGAAGCCAGCCAGTTCAAGGCTTGAGCAAGGCCCTAGATGTAGTGCCTGGGTATTGCTGCCAGTTATTGAGGAACCAAGGGCTCTTCAGTTAGCAGGTAATGTATGTTTCCAGGGCTCGGTCCTTCACTTCAAGGCAGCGGGTTCCCTTCTGGCCCAGGGTTTGTCTAGAAATGTCATCTGAGAGCTAGGGCCTGGAAAGGGGACATCAAAACACTGGTGCACTATCCCGCTGTGGCCGAGCTGGTATCCAAGATGCAAGACAAAGTCCTCCCCACTCTTCCTTCTCTTCTCCTCTAGCAGAAGGAAAGGGTTTCTTTTGGAGCCATGCAACCTGGGCTTAGAGGAGGGATGATGCCTAAGCTGCCCCAGCTGGTGTCTCAACATGTCGCATGCCCTCCCAGTCTACTGTCTCTGGGCCCAGTTGAGCACTAGGACTCACCGATGATTTACAGTCCTTATGGCCTAGACTGCCTTTTAAGTTTATTTGGAGCACAGAGAACTTTAGCCCTTGATGGTGAGATTTGCAGGAACTCAAGCTCTGCCCTCTGGGATTGGCGATTCCCCTCTGGCTAGGGCCGGTTTAAATATTGCCTCTGTGGGAGAGCATCACCTGAGTTGGGTCTGGTTTTTCTTTCTGCTCTAACAGGACAGCACTGAGTTCAATGCCTCACAATTGCTGTGTTCTCCCTCCCCCAGTGCCCAGAGTTGCTCTCCGCGCTGCTGAAGGGGTGTAGGAGGGGTGGCGTTGGCAATTCAAGACTGTTTTTTCTCTCTGTAGTGCCTCTTTCAGCAATATGGAGTTAAAACCAGGTACTATGAGGGCTCACCTGATTTCTAGTTCTTATGAAGGTGTTTTTACTGTGAAGATAGTTGTTAAATTGGTGTCCTTGTAGGGGGGAAAATGGATGGTCCCATCTTGTTCTGTAAACCTGTAGGGCATTTTCTTTTGACAGGTCCCTGGGACATTGTATAATCAACTGTGCTGCAAGAAAAACTTCAATAAATTCCAAATATTAATCATTTATTTGCAATTAAACTAGAAATTAAAAACAAACCACCTCTCATGTAAACAAAACTGCATAGAAATGTTACAATTTTCTTCAAAATCACTCTGTTCAAAATGTAAATCAAGCTACAAAATATAATTTTGAGAAAACTGTACACAGAGGAAAATACATAACTCAAACTGCTTTTATTATTGAGCATAAAAGGACACCAAAGGAGTGAACGAATTGTTTTTAGCAAGAAACTCATAAAATTAATCCTAAGGAAATACAGAAAGATAGTCAAATAAAATATAAGTTGAAATCATTTAACTAGAACACAGAAAATAGTAGCATTGATTTTGTGGCTTAAATTTCCTTGTAACCTTCTTATAGCTTTTCTTTTTTACTCTTCTATGATTTCTGATGCTTTCTTTTTTTATCATTTAAGGAATTCTTTTTCTTCTTCTGATTCTCAAAGTCCATTTTTTCCTGCAATCACCTGAAGATACTAGAGGCCCAATGTGTTCCTTGTTTCTGATTGGCAGCTCTGCCTCACTGCAGTAGCATCTTCTGCCACCCACTGCTGTTTCTGGAAACTGCACTGTGATGCCCGGATGTCTGGGGACAGGGTCCCCCATGCCAGCCCTTCCTTGGGGCCTGACTGGGGTTGCTATTCTTACAACTTTGGGGTGTACTTTGAAAAGCAAGCCATCTGCCATCCCAGCCAAATATCAATTTTAAAATATAATAATAAAAGAGAAACTTTTACCCAAGTATCTTTTTTTTCAAAAGGTAAAATTATTATTATTTTTTTATTAGTAGTATTATACTTTAAGTTTTAGGGTACATGTGCACAATGTGCAGGTTTGTTACATATGTATACATGTGCCATGCTGGTATGCTGCACCCATTAACTCATCATTTAGCATTAGGTATATCTCCTAAAGCTATCCCTCCCCCCTCCCCCCACCCCACAACAGTCCCCAGAGTGTGATGTTCCCCTTCCTGTGTCTATGTGTTCTCATTGTTCAATTCCCACCTATGAGTGAGAATATGCGGTATTTGGTTTTTTGTTCTTGCAATAGTTTACTGAGAATGATGATTTCCAGTTTCATCCATGTCCCTACAAAGGACATGAACTCATCATTTTTTATGGCTGCATAGTATTCCATGGTGTATATGTGCCACATTTTCTTAATCCAGTCTATCATTGTTGGACATTTGGGTTGGTTCCAAGTCTCTGCTATTGTGAATAGTGCCACAATGAACATACGTGTGCATGTGTTTTTATAGCAGCATGATTTATAGTCCTTTGGGTATATACCCAGTAATGGGATGGCTGGGTCAAATGGTATTTCTAGTTCTAGATCCCTGAGGAATCACCACACTGACTTCCACAAGGATTGAACTAGTTTACAGTCCCACCAACAGTGTAAAAGTGTTCCTATTTCTCCACATCCTCTCCATCACCTATTGTTTCCTGACTTTTTAAAGATTGCCATTCTAACTGGTGTGAGATGGCATCTCATTGTGGTTTTGATTTGCATTTCTCTGATGGCCAGTGATGGTGAGCATTTTTTCATGTGTTTTTTGGCTGCATAAGTGTCTTCTTTTGAGAAGTGTCTGTTCATATCCTTCACCCACTTTTTGATGGGGTTGTTTGTTTTTTTCTTGTAAATTTGTTTGAGTTCATTGTAGATTCTGGATATTAGCCCTTTGTCAGATGAGTAGGTTGTGAAAATTTTCTCCCATTTTGTAGGTTGCCTGTTCACTCTGATGGTAGTTTCTTTTGCTGTGCAGAAGCTCTTTAGTTTAATTAGATCCCATTTGTCAATTGTGGCTTTTGTTGCCATTGCTTTTGGTGTTTTAGACATGAAGTCCTTGCCCATGCCTATGTCCTGAATGGTATTGCCTAAGTTTTCTTCTAGGGTTTTTATGGTTTTAGGTCTAATGTTTAAGTCTTTAATCCATCTTGAATTAATTTTTGTATAAGGTGTAAGGAAGGGATCCAGTTTCAGCTTTCTACATATGGCTAGCCAGTTTTCCCAGCACCATTTATTAAATAGGGAATCCTTTCCCCATTGCTTGTTTTTCTCAGGTTTATCAAAGATCAGATAGTTGTAGATATGTGGCATTACTTCTGAGGGCTCTGTTCTGTTCCACTGATCTATATCTCTGTTTTGGTACCAGTACCATGCTTTTTTGGTTACTGTAGCCTTATAGTATAGTTTGAAGTCAGGTAGCGTGATGCCTCCAGCTTTGTTCTTTTGGCTTAGGATTGACTTGGTGATGCAGGCTCTTTTTTGGTTCCATATGAACTTTAAAGTAGTTTTTTCCAATTCTGTGAAGAAAGTCATTGGTAGCTTGAGGGGGATGGCATTGAATCTATAAATTACCTTGGGCAGTATGGCCATTTTCATGATATTGATTCTTCCTACCCATGAGCATGGAATGTTCTTCCATTTGTTTGTATCCTCTTTTATTTCATTGAGCAGTGGTTTGTAGTTCTCCTTGAAGAGGTCCTTCATGTCCCTTGTAAGTTGGATTCCTAGGTATTTTATTCTCTTTGAAGCAATTGTGAATGGGAGTTCACTCATGATTTGGATCTCTGTTTGTCTGTTATTGGTGTATAAGAATGCTTGTGATTTTTGTACATTGATTTTGTATTCTGAGACTTTGCTGAAGTTGCTTATCAGCTTAAGGAGATTTTGGGCTGAGATGATGGGGTTTTCTAGATATACAATCATGTCATCTGCAAACAGGAACAATTTGACTTCCTCTTTTCCTAATTGAATACCCTTTATTTCCTTGTCCTGCCTAATTGCCCTGGCCAGAACTTCCAACACTATGTTGAATAGGAGTGGTGAGAGAGGGCATCCCTGTCTTGTGCCAGTTTTCAAAGGGAATGCTTCCAGTTTTTGCCCATTCAGTATGATATTGGCTGTGGATTTCTCATAGATAGCTCTTATTATTTTGAGATATGTCCCATCAATACCTAATTTATTGAGAGTTTTTCTCATGAAAGGTTGCTGAATTTTGTCAAAGGCCTTTTCTGCATCTATTGAGATAATCATGTGGTTTTTGTCATTGGTTCTGTTTATATGCTGGATTACATTTATTCATTTGCATATATTGAGCCAGCCTTGCATCCCAGGGATGAAGCCCACTTGATCATGGTGGATAAGCTTTTTGATGTGCTGCTGGATTCGGTTTGCCAGTATTTTATTGAGGAATTTTGCATCAATGTTCATCAAGGATATTGGTCTAAAATTCTCTTTTTTGGTTGTGTCTCTGCCCGGCTTTGGTATCAGGATGATGCTGGCCTCATAAAATGAGTTACGGAGGATTCCCTCTTTTTCTATTGATTGGAATAGTTTCAGAAGGAATGGTACCAGTTCCTCCTTGTACCTCTGGTAGAATTCGGCTGTGAATCCATCTGGTCCTGGACTCTTTTTGGTTGGTAAGCTATTGATTATTGCCACAGTTTCAGCTCCTGCTATTGGTCTATTCAGAGATTCAACTTCTTCCTGGTTTAGTCTTGGGAGCGTGTATGTGTCGAGGAATTTATCCATTTCTTCTAGGTTTTCTAGTTTATTTGCGTAGAAGTGTTTGTAGTATTCTCTGATGGTAGTTTGTATTTCTCTGGGATCAGTGGTGATATCCCCTTTATCATTTTTTATTGTGTCTATTCGATTCTTCTCTCTTTTCTTCTTTATTAGTCTTGCTAGCGGTCTATCCATTTTGTTGATCCTTTCAAAAAACTAGCTCCTGGATTCATTAATTTTTTGAAGGGTTTTTTGTGTCTCTATTTCCTTCAGTTCTGCTCTGATTTTAGTTATTTCTTGCCTTCTGCTAGCTTTTGAATGTGTTTGCTCTTGCGTTTCTAGTTCTTTTAATTGTGATGTTAGGGTGTCAATTTTGGATCTTTCCTGCTTTCTTTTGTGGGCATTTAGTGCTATAAATTTCCCTCTACACACTGCTTTGAATGTGTCCCAGAGATTCTGGTATGTTGTGTCTTTGTTCTCATTGGTTTCAAAGAACATCTTTATTTCTGCCTTCATTTCGTTATGTACCCAGTAGTTATTCAGGAGCAGGTTGTTCAGTTTCCATGTAGTTGAGCAGTTTTGAGTGAGTTTCTTAATCCTGAGTTCTAGTTTGATTGCACTGTGGTCTGAGAGACAGTTTGTTATAATTTCTGATCTTTTACATTTTCTGAGGAGAGCTTTACTTCCATCTATGTGGTCAATTTTGGAATAGGTGTGGTGTGGTGCTGAAAAAAATGTATATTCTGTTGATTTGGGGTGGAGAGTTCTGTAGATGTCTATTAGGTCCACTTGGTGCAGAGCTGAGTTCAATTCCTGGGTATCCTTGTTAACTTTCTGTCTCGTTGATCTGTCTAATGTTGACAGTGGGGTGTTAAAATCTCCCATTATTATTGTGTGGGAGTCTAAGTCTCTTTGTAGGTCATTAAGGGCTTGCTTTATGAATGTAGGTGCTCCTGTATTGGGTGCATATATATTTAGGATAGTTATCTCTTCTTGTTGAATTGATCCCTTTACCATTGTGTAATGGCCTTCTTTGTCTCTTTTGATCTTTGTTGGTTTAAAGTCTGTTTTATCAGAGACTAGGATTGCAACCCTTGCCTTTTTTTGTTTTCCATTTGCTTGGTAGATCTTCCTCCATCCCTTTATTTTGAGCCTCTGTGTGTCTCTGCATGTGAGATGGGTTTCCTGAATACAGCACACTGATGGGTCTTGACTCTTTATCCAATTTGCCAGTCTGTGTCTTTTAATTGGAGCATTTAGCCCATTTACATTTAAAGTTCATATTGTTATGTGTGAATTTGATCCTGTCATTATGATGTTAGCTGGTTATTTTGCTCGTTAGTTGATGCAGTTTCTTCCTAGCCGCTATGGTCTTTACAATTACCCAAGTACCTTTTATGTTTTCTTTTTTGTGTGTGTGTTTCTTCAAAGGAAACCTTACAGCAGGCTTTCTCAACTTCATCTGTATTGACACTTTGGGCAGGATAATTCTCCGGCCTAGGGGCTGTCCTGTGCCTTGCAGGATGTTTAGCAGCATCCCTTGTCTCTGCCCACTAGATGTCAGTAGCACCTCCACAGTTTTGATAAACAAAAAGATCTCCAGACATTGCCAAATATCCTCTGTGGAGAAAAATTGTCCCCAAGGGAACCACTGCCATATAGGCAGCAATCTCTAGTAACCTTTGTGCAGGCCGTGCTTTTCCATTGTCTGTTCACAGGTTTCAAAATCAAGCTCAAATTAATCTCCTCTAGCTAGTCTTTTCCTGATGGCTCCAGCAATTCAGTTGCTCCCTTATTGGTTCTCCCACAGCTTCCTACACATTTCTCCACTAACACAATAAGATATATTGCTGTGTTTTTCCTACCTGATTGCCTGCTCCACAAGTCTATAAACACGGGTCATCTTCTCATTAACAGTGCTTGTCACATAAGAGCTAGCAAATTAATTCATTCATCTAAGATTGTATCTCCTCACAGGAAGCTTGAGACTGAGTAATTTAGACAAACAAGTGAAATGACAATAACTAGAACTCTCTATGTGATTCACTCAATAGTGAGTATATTCGTCCATTCTTGTGTTGCTGTAAAGAAATTCCTGAGACTGGGTAATTTATAAAGAAAAGAGTCTTAATTCGCTCATGGTTCTGCAGGCTTTACAGGAAGCATAGTGCTGGCATCTACTCAGCTTCTGGTGAAGCCTCAGGTAGGTTTCAATCATAGCGAAAGGCAAAGGGGGAATAGGCACGTCACATGTTGAAAGCAGGAGCAAGTTAGAGAGAGTCGGAGGAGAAGTGCCACACACTTTTGAAATGACCAGACCTCACAAGAACTCATTATCATGAACACAGCTCCAAGCCATAAAAGACCCGCCCCCATGACCAAAGCACCTTCCACCAGACCCCACCTCCGGCATTGGGGATTACAATTCAACACAAGATATGGCAGGGACATACATTCAAACTCTATCAGTGGGCATTTTATTCTGTGCCTGGAACTTGACTAAGTATTTATACGTAGTATCTGATTTTATTTAAATCTTCATAACGCTCCTGGGAGGTATAGTGTAATACTCATTTTCTGAGTGAGAAGCCAAAGCATGGAGAAGATTGGCAGCTTGCAAAGGACAGCACCATTTGTAGATATGGAGGATTTGAACCTTGATCTATCTAGCTTCCAAGTCAACACTTTTTAAAAATATTGAAATATAACACCAATGCAGAAAAGTGCATAAAGCATAAATATAAAATTCCATGGACAGAGGTGGACCAAGAACACTCCTGTTAGAGTGGTCTGCACTGACCTCAGGCAATAAGGGGGCACATTCTCTGCAGAAAACTTAAAAACAATTTAAAAACTAACTAAAATTGGTCTGCTTTTAATCATCACTCTGGGCCAGAATTTCTGAGCAATGTCAGTGATAGAATATTCTTCACTGAATAAAATATCCTGTGTTGATTTAAATTCTAAACAATAGTGTGCTTACTACTGAGTCTTAAGTATATATGTGTGTGAGTGTGTGTAAAATTAGCACTATTATTATGTATTCTTTAATAAACTCTGAGTTCAACATGGACGCTAATCCAGAGAACTTCCAGTTACATGATTAGGTCCCAACACAAGGGTACAAGCTACAAACATTCTCTCAAGAGTTAAATTTATAATTGTTATGGGCTGAATTCTGTGCCACCCCTACCCAAATTCATGTTGAAGCCCTAACCCCCAGCACCTCAGAATGAGACTGCATTTGAAGACAAAGCTTTTAAAAAGGAAAGTAATTGAAAATAAGATTGCTAAGATGCCCTTAATCCAATCTGACTGGTGTCTTGATACAAGGAGATCAGGACACACGGGAAGACATCAGAGATGTGGACACACAGAGGAAATGCTATGTGAGAAGGCAGCCATCTGCAGGACAAGGAGAGGGGCCTCAGGAGAACCCAGCCCTGCTGACACCTTGATCCTGGACTTTCAGCCCTCGGAACTGTGAGAAATTAAATTTCTATTGTTTAACCCACCCACTCTGTGGTATCTTGCTATGGCAGCCTTAGCAAACAAATACAATAATGGTTTCCAATTGTATGCTTTGGGAACAGTGAGTCTCCAACACATGATATGATATTAGAAATCAGCAATAATCACACCATGACTGTAAAAATGAAGAATTCTATTTAATTGAATTATTAAATATGACTACTTGGAGAGTTTATGTATGTTAAAATGTAAAACAATGAAACGGAGCCAACTGTAAAGTATAATATTATTTGAATTTTATTCTTCTGTTTTAGTTGTTTTAAAACTAAAGATGAATCCCCAAAATATGGATTATTCATTGATTATTGTGATTATTAATAAAAATAATTTCATCACCTAGAAAGAGGATTGGGAAAATCCTCTATTATGTATTCTGGTAGTCAGATTATCTATTCTGGTAGTCGTATATGCTAGGTATGCAACCGTTCAATGAGATATCACAAAGCAAACACCTATGTAACTGCCACCAAGGTTCAAGAAATAGAATATTGATAGTTCCTTGGGTGTCTTCTTGGTGCCCTCTCCACTGTACTACCTCTCTCTCCTTCCTAAATGTAACATATGTCTTTATTTCTATTCTAACAGTGCATCTCTTTCTCATTTTAGAGCTGATATTAATAAAAAAGTTTAGTAAATTTTTTATGCCTGGCTTCTTTCATGCAGTACTGTGTATGCAAGATTCATATACCCTGTTGTGTATAGCAAGACTGTTCATTTGTATCACTGCATGAGATTCCATTGTATGAACATAACACAGTCTATACCACTGATGGATACTTGAGTAATCTCTAGTTTGAAACTACTGTATAATACATATAACATACAAATATGCATTAATCAACTCTTTTGTTATTGGTGAGGCTTTTAATCAACAGTAGGCTATTAATAGTTAAGTTTTGAGGAAGTCAAAACTTACATGTGAATTTTCAGCTGTGTTGGGGGGTTCAGTGCCCTGAATCCCTATGTTGTTCAAAGATCAACTGTATTAAACTAATGCTGCTGTGAACATTCTTATGCATGTGTCCTGTTGCACATATATATGCCCTTCTCTTGGAAGTGGAATTATTGAACTGTAAATTATGTATATCTTAAACTAAAGCAGTAAACAGTAAACACTTTTCCAAAGTGTTTTGGTTGCAAAAATTTACATTCCTACCAGAAGTGTATGAGAGTTCACATAGCTCCATATCCTTACTAACAATTGGTATTGTCATTCTTTTTAGTCAGATTGACAGGTATGTGATAGTATACTGTTATGGTTTTAATTTCTATTTCCCTGATTAACTAGTGAAGATGAACACCTTTTTGTATGATAAATGGCCTTTGATTGTCCTGTTTTATGAATGGCTAATTAAATCCTTCACTTATTTTTCAGAGTGGCCTGTCTTTCTGGTATCAAAGGGAAGGGGATCGGTTAGCTCCTGCTAAAATGGTGGCGAATATAGGCCTTTCGAGTGGTAGACCATTGGATACAGGGAGCTGGAACTCAAAAACAAAATCTGGGCTGCAGTCTACAATAATTCAGTCTACAATAATTGGTGGCTTTTTAAAAACCCAGGAGAACATGGTGTCTTCCTTAATCCAGCTACATATTATGTAGCGGTATCAGCCACAGCTTTCTGGCCCAGCTTGCAGTGGGTTATGCTGGAGACTCATTTAAACAAAATGACACAGTAATCTCTATAAACTCCAGACAATTATCAGCATAATTTGAAGACTTTTAATAAGCCAATGTTCCATCAAAATTTATTACTCCATCAGGGCCACCCTTGTCCTGAAGGCGGACAACCAAGTAATAGCTTGTAAAATGGCATTTTTAAACTAGAAAACCACATTAAATGTGATTTACAATGAAATTGGTGACATCAGAAGCTGAACTTTGTGCTTCCATGTACCTTAAACCTTAAAAAACATGTTAATGGGCTGCAAATATACCCTTTTATTTAGCTTTCAGTCATAGGATGCATCCCAGATAATTAACAGGTTTTTTCCATGTGTTAGAAAGGTTTTGCTAGATGTCAAAAAATAAAATTAAGGCTTTCCCTGGGTGTTAAAAAGTAATTCAAATTTCTCCATATTTCCAATTAAAGAAAATTTAAAAATGCAATCATTCTAAACTCACATTACTTTAAGCAATTTATTTTTTAGAATTGGAATTTTTGAATACAATGGAACAAAAGACTACTGTTATTATGGGAAGTAGTTTCTGTCTGTCTCTCTCTCTCCTCTCTCTCCCTCCTTCCCTCCCTCCCCTCTCTGCCCCCCTCACACACATCACACACACGCTCACCCACACACACACAAACTATACAAAATGAATGTGAGATACATAAATTCCCAATATTATCCTAAATGTAGTGACATCTTCTCTGCTTAACTATCTGTTGGAAAAATCTAAAGAAGGACTTAGTAGATCCTAAATTAAAGAATCTATTTTCATAAGCATGCTGTCAGTCTTACATAAGTACTTTATAAACTTTCAATACTTCTAATTGATTTAGGGAAACTATATAAAATAAAAGAAAGCATTGTGATATATAAAACATTGCCTTTTGTTGTGGTAAAAAGGCCTGGATTCAAGGGGAACTCCATGATTTTCAAACTGAATGACCCAAAATAACTCACGGCCACTTAGAATACCCATTTTTAAATAACAAAATAAAGACATTTTCTGCTGTGAAATGACGCTGTGAATATCAAATAAACTGTTTCTGAAAATGCTTTGTCAAGTGAAATGTTATACTAATCCAATTATTTCTGTCTCCAATATCACTATAGGCCATCCTTTTGCTAGGATTTTTTAACACCTCTTCGCACCTGAAAGAACCTTTAAGATTCAGGTTCTATATGACCACCTCTTTTTAGCTTCCCTGGCACTTAAAGGGACAGTTAAGTTGCCACCTACTTCATGTTTCCATAGCACATAAAATATTGCTCTTGTAATTCTTGGTTCATTGTAACAGCAGTAACACAAAGGTAACAATACTGGTAGTGGTAATGGTTGCTGTTTATTAAGTCCATCTAAGGTAATTTGTCATGTACAAATTTAAGCCTCACAAACATTTGATAAGGATGGTATGTTTCTACATAAGAAAGTAAGTTTTAGAAAAATCAGCAAACATAGCCAGGATCCACAGCTCTTAACCTCACATAACAGTTAACTACTGCTATATAACAATCCACTACATTTAGTGGCTTAAACAGCAGCCAGTCTCTTAGCTTATAATCCCGTTGGTTGAAAATTTTGACTAGACTTAGCTGGGAGGCTCTTGTGGTTTGAAGTGGTTGCATAAATCTATGGTAAACTGCAGCTTGTCTCGGTGGGACTACATCTGCTTTTCGGAGTTGTCAGGCTGTCACTGAGCCACACTGGCTTTTCTCCACGTGTCTCATCCTCCAGGTGTCCAGACATGTTCACAAGGTGTGGACAGAGGACTGGAATGAGCAAGAAAACAAGGATCCAAGCAAAAGAGGGAAGATTCCTGAGACGTAGACTTAGAACCAACACCCTGTGATTTCCATCACGTTCTGTGAGCTGAAGAAAAGTCACAAGACCAGCCCAGAGCCAGAATGGAAAAAGATTTGACAGTTATAAGACAAAAAGTGTGGACACAGAGACAACATTAATTATGACCATCAAGGCAATTCATCAACCACACCCTACACCACATTGTTTCCCTAATCCCTTATAATCCTGTTTTATGTGCCTATTAGATTGAAATCACTTTAGTAGCACAGAGCAAGTAATAGGTTCCTAGTACTTAACTCCTTTCTTGGGCATTTATTTAATGCTTTAACTTTTTGTGTGCAACAGAAAGACTACAACAGTTTATCTAATTTACAAGGCTAATTGAAGGAGACACTTACAGATCCACTCATTTGACTTTTACTGAGCTAGTGTGTACTAGGCAAATCTTTTTAAAGATGACTCTTCTAAATATCTGCAGAATTATAATGGTATTTATTAAAAGACTCAAAAGTATATTTCTAAGCTAAGAATTTGTACATCTGCTTAAAGGCACATCTCTGAGCTTAGAATTTGTATATCTGTTTAAAGGAAAATAACCTTGGGTATTGTTAAAATCCTCACAGCACAGCTATTTAAATTCTAAGACATTTGGGGAAGCTTTGTTTCACTACATTAGGCATCAATCATGAGAATCTATAAGAAAATATTAGTGAAAAGATTTACTATTTATGATATTTTGTTGCCATCTCCTATCCCAAATCAATTAATCTGTATTGAAAAACTCCAAATTGGCATAATATCAGTCTATAAATGTACTTTATAAGAAATCACTTATAATCTCTAGAGCTAATGTTAAAATTCAAAGATTTAGTACTCCATTAGAGAATTATTGTTGTGGCAGACACTAAAATAATCTTTCATAATTAAAATGAATATTGAAAAGTATATAAATTTCAAACGCATTTACTGATGTTATATTGTGATACAATAAGAAGCACCTATCTGGTCTTCCTTCCCAGTTCCTGACACAGGGCTCCCAAATCCCTTGTAATTTCCTGGGTGATAGGAATCTCTTTTGTTCTAATGACTTGACTCTTGGTGGGCTCCTGCATAGCTTCAAGATAGGTGCCAGTGGCCAGAAAGACCAAGCCATAATTGGAAGCTTGGAACTTTTATCCAACACCCTCATCCTCTGGGGAGGGGAGAGGAACAGCACATTGAGTTAGTAATCAATCATGCCTATTTGATGAAGCCTCCATAAAAATCCCTAGAAGATGGAGTTTAGAGAGCTTCTGTGTTGGTGAACACATCCACATACCAGGAAGGTGGTGCATCCTAACTCCACAGTAACAGAAGCTCCTAAACTTGGGACCTGTCCAGACTTCTCCCTGTATACCTCTTCATCTGGCAGTTCACCTATATTCTCTGTAATATCCTTTATAATAAACCAGTAAACATAAGCAAGTGTTTCTCCAAGTTCTGTGAGTAAAGGACCAGACCTGAGGAGGAGGTTGTGGGGTCCTCCAATGTGTGGACAAGTTGGACAGAGTTGTGGGTAACCTGGGGACTTACGATTGGTGTCTGACATTGGGGGAAGTCTTGTGGCACTGAGCCTTTAACCTGTGGGGTCTGCACTGAGTCCAGTTAGTGTCAGAATGGAATTGAATTATAGGACATCCGGCTGCTTTGACGAATTGACAGATGTGGGGAAAAAATCCCACACATCTTGTTAGAGTGTGCATAGAAGAAAATAGTTGGTTTTTCTCATACAACTGAGAACCTACTATGTACAGGACACAGTTAGAAGAAATGCGAGGAATGTTTTCCCAATTAAAAGATTTTCTAATCTATTGGGAATAATAGGAGAGACACAACTATAAAACTTAAGTAAATAATCAGGAATCACCACATAGACACAAGGAAATTTCTGTAAGGAATAATTCACTTTGCAGACATTTCTTCCCTAATATTTGTATCCTGGCTTTTTTATATTTAAAATGTACATATGGCCACAGGCCTGGAAAGGGATATTGTGAGATACAAAATTAATCGAATACATGAAAACAAATTGCATCCCCCAAATCCAACTCAAAGTACTCAAAGAGCATGCAGCAAACATTCACTCAGTCAAAATTGAAACACTTTTGTCTATGACTTGAAAAGACAAAAGGACCAGGCTAAAAAATCTTGAGGATAATTTTTGCCTTCTACTGTGTTCACTCTTAATTTATAGTATTACAAGAAAACCCTCACTTAGTCTCCCTCTAGCCTATATCATTTTGCTTATAACATCACAGTCTTACCTTTCCTCTGAGGACTACTCCTAGGCCATTAAATGGAAAATAAGATTATTATTAACTTCAGAGTTTATAACAGACTTTGACCTCTCATTTCATTATCATTCATTAGCAGCACCTCTCTCCTCACCCATGTTCTTACTGTTCCATGTTTCTTGCTGCATTTGGTGTGCTCTCCTGTCTGTTTCCTTGGTTTTTAACAACAGAAATGGCATTTAGTGACCTTCCCTGGTGTTGACATTCAGTTACTGCCTCCATTAAAGACAGGCTAATTAGAAAGGGCCATGTGTTTGCACAGAATTAACGAAAGAGAGTGCAAGAATCAAGGCAGGGCATTGATTGTCTGCAGCTCTGAAATACAAGTTCAGCCTCACATTTGGGAAGTCTAGGTTATGATTATTGACCTGGTTATACATTAATAGTACTTTTATATCCAAAGTTAGTGACTGCATCCATTTTAATCAGTGTTGGGTATGTGTGTGTGTGCATGCACATGTGTGCGTGTATTCAAATTTGAGTTCCCCTTTGAAAAGAATTTTAGGTAAGTGAACATGAGAAGACTTCATTAGTGGAAAGAACCAACCAGACTAAGATCAAGGGAACAGCAGATTGCTGGCTACCAGACCCCTTAATTTCATCTAATTTACCCGCTTTTTAGAAAACATTAAAGACTCTTTCACTTACATTACAAGTCTTTCTTGGAGTAAAAATTCTTGACAAGGGTTTTTCCTGTCATCTTCTCTACATAATCACCACCTACCCCACTTCTACCCTGACATTTTCTGCATCAATTCGTAGAGCATGCCTAGCCAATACCTCAAACACCTATCAGATATTAAGGAGAGCTACACCCTTTTAGATATCAACTCATTCAAAACATTAGAGTACATTCCCCATGTCCTGCAAATTTCTTAACTTTTATTGTTTATGCTATCTGTGTGCTGATTCTCTCCATCTTCTTGGCCATCTGCTTGCTAAGGGCCATATAATAAAATGCCACATACAAAAGAGAGAATTAATTAACATGTGAAAGATAAAAATGTAGAGATTAAATTAGTGCAAAGTATATAATACTTTTTTGAAAGGGGAAAGGTAAGCTGAATTAGGCCAGTTGTTTTAAAAGTTTAAGGTTCATAAGAATCACCCAAAGAACTTGTTAAAATCCAAATTCTGATTCAATAGGTATGGAGCGGGTCCTGGGATTTTGCAGCTTTAGCAAGCTCCCAGGTGATACTGAGGTTGTGCTAAACATATTTGGAGCAGTAAGGTACTAGACGCTTTGGTGCCTTGGTCAAACAAATCAACATATTAAAGTCTACTTATTCCTCTATTCTCCATGATTTTATTGTAAAGAGTCATTATACTTCCAAATGAAATACAAGAATGTTGCAATCACTCCCCAAATCCTAGGGTGAGATTCCTGAAATTTCAAGTCTTCATAAATGATAGGAGAGCTTAAGGACCTAAATTAACATAGGGTGCAGAGACAAAGATTAAAATTCAATATATGAAAACATTTATCTTTTTAATTTTATTACATACATAAAAAAGGGGGACAGCAGAGTAAATAGAAAAGAAATTATATCCACATATCTTAATTAGTAATAATGACTTGCATAAAATTAGGCTCACTTATCTTTAGCACATGATGACTTCCTGTGTTGTTGATAATGTTTTATAATTGATGTGATGGTGATGGTGTTACTAAGGCAGGAAGGCAGGGAGGTAGAACTTCACTAGGAAGAAAAGTCCTTGGAACTCTCTTTTCCCTCTAACACATGGATCTACAAGCTCTTTGGGAGCCCGGGGCCTCTTTGCTCTTCTGAATGGTAGGCTAAGTGATTTTTTCTGAAGTTCCCTTTGCACCTCTTTATAGATTGTGTCAAATTTCAGTTTGGGTGGACTTGCTAAGGCTTTACTTATGCATTTTCATAAAGTTCTTTGAATACCAGTCCATTCTGAATTGATTCTCATGGAAGGCTTTTCTTCCTCATGGTGTGTTCTGTGTCAGGCAGCCTGATAAACTGGCCAAAAGGAGTTCTACAAGATGATTCAGCTATGCGGGCATCTCATGCCCACACACTCTGTACCATAAGCCTCTCTACTGCCCAGTTCTGGGAAGTAGGCAATGTGTGCATTTAAAGTTCCCATGAGTAAGGAGAATCACTTTCTGCTTTTAGCTGGCTGTTATTTCTTCAAATTTTTCCTGCCCCATTGTCTATCCTCTTCTTTCCTTCCGGAACCAAACATACCTGTATGTTAGAACTGTTGATATTGGCCCCGAAGTCCCCATGTCTTTGTCATGTTTGTTTGGTCATTTTGGTTCTCTGTTCTTCACAGTAGATCATTTTAAATAATCCGTCTTTATATTTACAGACTCATTCTTCTGTCACCTCCATTCTACTGTTAAGCCCACCCAATGAACTGTTTAAGTCAGGTATTACATTTCTCAGTTTTAGAAATCACGTCTTGTTCTTTTCACATAGTTTGTACTTTCTTTGACCCAATGTATGTTTCTTTTACATCACTGAGCATAGCTTAGCAGCCACTTTAAAATCCCTTTCTGCTGACTCCATCTGGGTCATCTCACAGTTGGAACCTCTTGCATTTTTTTTTCTGTCTCAAGAATGTTTTACATTTTACTGCTTCTTTGCTATTATGGGTCATATCTTAGACACTGAGAATTTTATGTTGTAGAGACTCTGGATTCTGGTAAATTACTCAAAAAATGATGTTTTTGTTTGTTTGTTCATTTTAGCAGGCAATTAATTTGTATAGACCCAAACTGAAAATATCTCCTTAATAGCAGCTCAAATCTCATTTCAGTTCTTTTATCCTTAATTGAGCTTCTTGCAATCTGGCCTAGCAACCATGGTTCAGGAGTCAGCCAGAGACTTTGGCAGAGTAAATGTGGAGTGTGGGCTCTCTCTCTCTTTCTCTCTCTCTCTGTATATGTGTGTGTCTGTGTGTGTGTGCATGTGTATCTCTATCTCTATTTCCAACTCTACCTTTCCCTTCCCTTCACTTTTCAGCTGCTGCATTGCTCTCACTTCTGCCCTCTGGAAAGACTATTGAAGTTTTAGCTACCCCATGATGTACCAACTGTGGACAGCCTTCGGGTTAAAAGCTGTAAAAATGGGGAAATCATCATGTAGCATTCTCTCCTTTGAAGTATTGACTCCCCTCCAGAACCTTACTGTATTTATGCACTTTCAAGTGCCTCCAGGGAGTTGTTGGTTATTTAATATTATTCCTTTATGTTTTTGTATTTTGTCCAGATAATAGGAGAATTGGTTTTAGGAGCTTACTCAGCTGTGTCAGGAGTGGAGCTTCAGTAGATTATCTTTTTACATCTATTTGTTAGACAAGTCTATCCTTAATAATACAGGAATTTAGACCAGAGTTGAGTGTTTCCCAAGTAATGTATAAATTGTTTAGCATTGGTTTAGTGGTTGGGCACATATTGCAAGGTGAAAATCCAGTAACCCTTGGTATACTATTGCATAAAGAGAAAGACAAGCAGCTCAAGTGCCAAGCCTGTTGATTTAAACTCTAGAGGAAGTAGTTGGTAAAAGTAACAATGTCAGTACATCAGGGTTCCTATCCACTTTAGGAAAGCTCTTGCAAGAAAGAGATAAACTTAGGCAAAGTCTGTCCCAAACTGGATCAGCTATAAAATGCAATTTAGAAATGGGATGATCATATAATTTATCATCCAAACCAGTTTATATTTGTGAGTAAAAGGAAATACTATCAATAATTATTAAGGACAACAGGCACAAGCAGGCAATATCTAGTACATGCTGATGTGTATGTTTACTAACTCTGAAGACTGAAACTTAGAAGGAGATAAAATTGTAGCACCAATCCCTTTCCTAACATTTCTTGTGATATTCTTCTGTCAGAAATGAGAGACAATCCTGTGATAAAGATCAGATTAAGAAGACAGACTTCTGGGTGGTCATGGTGCCCCACGCCTGTAATCCCAGCACTTTGGGAGGCTGAGGCAGGCGATTCACTTGAGGCCAGGAGTTCGAGGCCAGGAGTTCAAGACCAGCTTGGGCAACATGGTGAAATTCCATCTCTACTAAAATTACAAAAGTTAGCCAGGTGTGGTGGTGCATGCCTGTAATCCCAGCTACTTGGGAGGCTGAGGCATGAAAATTGCCTGAACCCAGAAGGTGGAGATTTCAGGGAGACAAAATCACACCACTGCATTCCAGCCTGGGTGACAGAGCAAGACTCCGTCTCAAAAAAGAAAACAAAAAAAAAAGAAGACAGCCTTCTGACTCAACCTATTTCATATATCTTCATCATGAAATTTAGAAAAGAATAGGCAAATCATGGAAGCCAATAATTTTATTTTAAATGAGTCTTTAGGCCTAAGAATTATGTCCAGATGAGAGATCTTTAGCTCTGATTATTTACATGTGTAACAGACTATAAATAAACAGACCAGAAATCAGCTAAAGTTTGAGAGATAATGTTGTCAAAGAGTCATAAGTCTGGTCTACCAAAAACTATTGTTTTCTACTAATTCAAAATTTGAGTCCCCAAACCTACACAAGGTTATGATTTCATGACATTTATAATTTAGTTTCATTATTTGTTTGGCAATTTCATGTTCAGGATTTTGATCAAACATAATTATAATTGTGGGCTACATCCAATTACAGTTCATCTTTGAACAATATAGGGGTGAAGAGTGTGAACCTCCTGCACAGTCAAACATCCATATATAACTTTTGACTACCCAAAATCTTAACTACTAACAGCCTACTGTTGACCAAAGCCTTAACAATAATATAAACTGTCAATTTACAGATATTTTGTATGTTATATGTATTATATACTGTATTCTTACAAAAAAGTAAGCTAGAAAAAAGGAAATGTTATTAAGAAAGTCATAAGAGAGAATATATGTATTACTCATTACAGAGAAGTGAATCATTATAAAGGCCTTCATCCTCATCATCTTCACTTTGAGTAGGCTGAGGAGATGGAAAAAGAGGAAGAGTTGGCCTTGCTGTCTCAGGAATGACAGAGGCTGCAAAAATCCACCTAGAAGAAGACTCATGGTTCAAACCCATGTTGTTCATAGCAAAGACCACTTAAATGCCCATTAACAGTAGATTGGATAAAGAAAATATGGTACATCTACACCATAGAATACTATGCAGCTATAAAAAAGAATGAGATCATATCCTTTGCAGCAATATGGATGGAGCTGGAGACCATTATCCTTAGCAAACTAATGCAGGAACAGAAAATCAAATACCACATGTTCTTTCTCATAAGTAGGAGCTAAATAACAAGAACACATGGACACAAAAAGGGGATCAACAGACACTGGGAGTAATCGAGGGTGGAAGGTGGGCAGGGGGCCAGGATCAGAAAAAAATACCTATTGCATACTATGCTAGTACCTGGGTGGTGAAATAATCTGTACCCCAAACCATTGTGACACAAGCTGACCTATTATAACAAACCAAAATGTACCCCAGAACCTAAAAGTCAAAAGAAAAAAAACACAATAAAAGCCCATCTAGATATAAAAACTAAATATCAAAAAACAGAGAAATACCAAGCCCAACTCTAAAGTGTGTGCATCTTGCACTGCTTCTGTAAACATTTACTGAGCACCTAATATATTTCAGGAACTATATCAAATGTGGAGATGCAGAAAGTAATAAAATGCAGTCCATACCCTTGCCAAACAAACAAACAAAAAAATATTGCTCTAGGGTCAACTGTAGTTAGAATGGGGGTTTTCTTTTTTTTATTTCTTTTTTTTCTTTTTTTTATTATACTTTAAGTTCTAGGGTACATATGCACAACGTGCAGGTTTGTTACATATGTATACATGTACCATGTTGGTGTGCTGCACCCATTAACTCGTCATTTACATTAGGTATATCTCCTAATGCTATCCCTCCCCCCTCCCCCCACCCCACGACAGGCCCCGGTGTGTGATGTTCCCCATCCTGTGTCCAAGTGTTCTCATTGTTGAATTCCCACCTATGAGTGAGAACATGCGGTGTTTGGTTTTCTGTCCTTGCAATAGTTTGCTGAGAATGATGGTTTCCAACTTCATCTATGTCCCTACAGAGGACATGAACTCATCCTTTTTAATGGCTGCATAGTATTTCATGGTGTATATGTGCCACATTTTCTTAATCCAGTCTATCATTGATGGGCATTTGGGTTGGTTCCAAGTCTTTGCTATTGTGAATAGAGTTGCAATAAACGTATGTGTGCATGTGTCTTTATAGCAGCATGATTTGTAATCCTTTGGGTATATACCCAGTAATGGGATGGCTGGGTCAAATGGTATTTCTAGTTCTAGATCCTTGAGGAATCACCACAGTCTTCCACAATGGTTGAACTAGTTTACAGTCCCACCAACAGTGTAAAAGTGTTCCTGTTTCTCCACATCCTCTCCAGCACCTGTTGTTTCCTGACTTTTTAATGATCACCATTCTAACTGGTGTGAGATGGTATCTCATTGTGGTTTTGATTTGCATTTCTCTGATGGCCAGTGATGATGAGCATTTTTTCATGTGTCTGTTGTCTGCAAAAATGTCTTCTTTTGAGAAGTGTCTGTTCATATCCTTTGCCCACTTTTTGGTGGGGTTGTTTGGTTTTTTTCTTGTAAATTTGTTTAGTTCTTTGTAGATTCTGGATATTAGCCCTTTGTCAGATGGGTAGATTGCAAAAATTTTCTCCCATTCTGTAGGTTGCCTGTTCACTCTGATGGTAGTTTCTTTTGCCGTGCAGAAGCTCTTTAGTTTAATTAGATCAGAATGGGGGTTTTCTTTTATGGCAAAAGATAAGACTTCTGAACAATTTTATTCTGTTAGTCATAGATATTTGCTTCTTTCCTTAAAGTTCTATTTCTTTTTTCAATTGCTTGCACTTTGAGGGTAGTGAGGACAATGCCATAATTAATTTACATTAAAATGTATGAGTTTTCTTTACTGCCGGATCTATGAGACAATTTTTTTCTTTGATTGTAATGCATACAAGCTTTCCAATGAAGAGTTAAAACATTTAACGTTTTCCTTATCAATACAATATAATCAACACTTCCAGAAATCCAGAAAAGAGGCATACAGTCTCTTTACCACATTAATCTCCCTATAGCTTGGAATATTAATGAAATCTTTTGGTAAGTTTGGAAGAGTGCCCAAGAGATTGATCACATTCCAGTAGCTGTCTAAACAGGTTTCCCTATGTTGTGAGTCTGACAAATAAGGCACAAGGCATATTAGTGGACAGTCCTAATAAATTTACATAAAATTTGAGGCAAACCATTGTATTCCATTTTGAAGGATCATCCTTCCTTCATTCACCCAAGATGGAGAACTTGTGAATAAAAATAGGAAGAAGAGCTACCACACTTTTAACCAGTGCTCATCAAAGTGCTTGGACATAAAAAATTTCCACAATGTTTGTTCTTATATTTGATATTGATCTTGTATATTTTCCTGTCAGGAAAGCAAAGCATAGACAGGTACAGCATACACACGCGCGTGCGCACACACACACACACACACACACACACACACGCTTTTTAAAATTAAAAAACAAACTATGTTTCAAATAAGAAAACAAAAAGCAAAAGACCACTGCTTGAGCTACAGAATCAGCCAATGTATCCACTTCAGAGAAACTAGTATTAATTTCTTTTTAGTTTTGGCCCAAATTCCTTTTAGTTATGTTGTTATTATATAGGAACAGATGATACTTCCTATTAATATAGGAATGCAGCATTATTAATCTGTAAAACAGAAGAAAACACTTTAATCTTTCCAATGGGAGACATATTAGGGACCATAAAACATAGAACACGTAATAATTTAGACAGAATTTTATACAAGTAACTGACAATAGCAATGAAAGGCAAAACAGTAACAAGTAGAAGTTTTCAGTTTTTCCTTTCCAAATAACTCTTACATAATTCTTTAGTTTCATGGGCTCTAGAACAACTGTTTATCTTTTAATATAAGTGGATTAGCATTGAGATGAATTTTAAAGCCTTTAAATATAGATATTTGTAAAAGCCAAACGTATAAAAGATAACTGAGAATGTCAATAAAGCTAGCCATAATTAGTATCAAGGAAAGTCTCTAAGACTTTTTAACTTAACCTCAAATTTTTGCAAGTACAAGCTTTTACAATAATATCATGGTTTCAAGAACTAACTCACCAAAAAATGTAATTGTTGGATAAAGGGCACAAAGTTTCAGTTTTACAGGATGAATAAGTTCTAGAAATTTAATGAATAGCATGGTGACTATAATTAAAATTCTCTATTGCATACTTAAAATTTACTAAGACAGTAGATCTTAACTGTTCTCTCCACAGAGACAAAATGGTAACTAGGTAAAGTAATAAATATGTTACTTAGCTTGACTGTAGTAATTATTTTACAGTGTATATGTATATCAAAACATTACATTTTACCCTTTAAAATTATACAAATTTTTGTCAATTATACTTCAATAAAGCTGGAAGAAAAAATGAATTTAATGCATGTTATTAACATATATTAGGCCTTAATTTCATGTGTAAATTGCCTTTAAATAGATGTTATGGCCTTTATAAGTAATTTTCTGTCAGTTTTAGCCCATGATCTAAGTTTCCCACCAACCCTGAGCTCCAGACTTCTGTGTCTTACTGCATACTCTGCGTCTCTGTCTGGATGTCTAGTGGGCATCTCAAATTAAATTTGCCAAAAGAAAACTCTTGAATATCCTCACCCTAACCCAAGATCTGTTCCTTTCAGTGCCCCCTGCCATGGCAGTGTTCAGCTAATCTTCTTGGTTCAAACTTTCAATGTATACGATGCCCTATACGGCTCCCATTTTAAGCCAAGCCACTACCATCCCTCAACTGAACTAGTGCCAGTTGCTTCATAACTGCACTGCTGTGTCCATGTTTACATCTCCACAGGCAACTTTCCTTAAACAATCAAAGCAAACATTTTACAATTCTGCCATGGTCAAAAAAAAATCTAACACCCTCTTTATTGCCCGCAAAATACCAAATCCTGTGGCTCCTGCCTCAGAGGTCCATCTGAGCCTGTTTGCTCTGTCCACTCTGTGACCACAGATGGAGGCTATTCAAAATTTGGTTTGGATGTTGAGACTGATGGCACCACACACAGAGCAAGAAGGTATGAGAAGATTTGTTACTTACATAATGAAGGCTTCTGGTGAGAGCAGGACAGGTCTCCCAATCTGATCCAAAAATGGCTTGAGGGAACAAAGAAAACTAGTTGGGTTTTATGGTGGTTAGGGTATGGGCCAGGCTGAGGGTTCCATGTGTAATCAAGGGCTTGCCTGGTTTGAAACTTCCACTCAAGGGCATTGTATATAGTGTTATCTCTGCCTGGAATATTTCCCCATATAAGAATGAATACTGTAGGTTTTTCCAGACATATGAAGTGGTAGAAGGAGGCAAGGGAGTGGAAGGTATTTCCCAGGGTGTATTGTAATAATAGGCCATAGAATCCAGGTGAACAAGCAGCAGCAAAATAAAGCCAGAGGATTTTAACTAGTTGTGAGAAAATCGTGGAGTCATTGCTTGCAGGTTTCCATGAGGCTAAAGTGAAGAGTATTTAAGCAAATCAGATTAAAAAATAGAAATGTAAACCCCAGGATGAGGCTATTAAAAAAAAACAGCTGAAATGCAATGAGAAATTCTGATGGAGTTGAGGAAGCCAAAGTTCAAAGAGACTTAATCTAAATTTCTAGGTATTTCATCTTTTCAGATCATGTAGCCACTGACAAAAATCAGCAGATTAGTGGATATACTTCTAGAATACTGTACACATTTTTAAAACTAGACTTTAGAGGTTATAATATACTATCATCTCATTGCAGCTAAAAATTATTGCCAGGACTCAGGTTCTCTGAGAAGAAGAGAAAACGAGAATCAATTTATGGTAAAGGGACTGAGGCCCAAAGATTAAGAGGTCTGGAAAAGGTCACTCAGATAGCAAAGGCTGAAAGGGGAAAAATATCACCTCCTGGCTCTAAGTTTCCATGATAGCACTGGCTTTCTCCCCACCCCCACCCTCATCTTCACAACTATCAGCTTGGTATAGCCAGCCAGTTTTGAGTCCGAGTCCGAAAGAGATGAGCAAAAATCACAGTTCTACCTGCTTTTAAATGTTTTCAGTTGTAAAAATACCATCCTACAAAAAAGGTATATTCTTTAATCATAATCACAAAATATTTTATTTGCCTTTAGCTGAACTTACTAGAACATGTCAATACCTTTGAAACTCAGTATCTATCTCTCCCCAGCTGCATCATCTACCCTCTTCCATCAAGGTAGATACTTACCAAATTTCTGCTAACTAATCAGTTTTGTATTTATATAGTTTCATCATATGTGAAAGTATCCTAAATATTACAGTGTTTATTTTTCCTTATTTAAATCTTCTCATAAATAAAGCCATTCTATGCATCTCATCTAATTGAGAGTATTTTTTTCACTTGATATGATGTTTTGAGATTCATCCATATTGATTCATGTCACTTTGGTTCATTCATTTTCAATGTTGTAAAAAAATATAATTGAATAAGCAGAACATAATTTTTATATGCATATATATACATTTTTACTGCTGATGACCACATTTGTGTGGTACTTTGTTTTTATTATTACCAAGAATGTTGATAGAGATATGTGTGGACAGACGGGTGGATACAAATATAGATATAGATATACAGATATAGCCTGGGGCAGAAGTGCAATATTTTTCTATGTTATGAAAATCCTGAGTCATAGATTATCTGCCACTAAGATGTCCATATTGACTTGTATAAATTTTTTAACTTTAACAAAAAAAATTCTTGCAGAAAAACAGTACCTTTAAAGTTCATTATTTAAAAATGGCATATTTTTAACTGGCATGTAGCATAGTACCTGGTGATTAGAGGCCCACAATAAACATTCCACACCCAAAGCACATTTTCTTTTACTAATATTTGAATTTATTATACCTAAACAAATTATTGCATAAAGCAGATATTCAGTAAAACTATTGAATTGAATAAAATCATGAATCATATAGCAACAAACATTCCATTTCAGACACTATTTCTCTTCTAACCTATGCAGATTATGAACCAGCCCATGTCAAACCACAGGTTGAACTTCTCAATGAAAGATTGCAATTATGGGCTACTGAGCTCCAGTGGGAGAAATAAAAAGGCTTGCCATCATCCAAACATAATTTCCCTCAGTTGGCTTCTCAAAAGATAACCTTCAATTCTCTCAGGAAAGAAACTGTCCTAAAAGTTCTGCAATAGAACTGAGAATTTACACATGGGTTTGTTAATGCTTTCACTCTCAGCTCTCGATATCAGAATTCCAAATCCCAGGTTATGTCTCTAGACATATAAATATGACTTTTCTATTCATTAGGGAAGCAAAGGAGGGAAAAGATGAACCTAAATTGACTCTGTTTAATGTGCTGTCATCTAAAAACTGTGAGTGAAGAGGTAAACTCCCACAAGTCAGCATCGAACGAATGGAGAGCAGTAGCTGGTAAAAGATTACAAGCAATTTTGACGAGATTTATAGTAAGCTAGTGAACTACAACATGACAGAGGCTGAAAGTGAAATTAAGTAAGGCTGTATATCAAGGAAGATTTTGTTTTCAGCAGCTATGAACTTTAAGATGATTAACAAGACACAAAATGTAGGTTCTAGAGGATCTTTTGAATACTCTAGGGAAGACAGAGTTAAGAACAAGCAGAAGGTGGAACAGTTAAAACTGGAGGGGGTGGAGGTACAGAAAGTTAAGTGGCAATGTGCATTACAGAAACTGATTTAATTATAAAACCGATGGGCATGACTTGAGCGAGTTCTTTGTCTGATTCCCAAGATTGCGCTTGTATCATTTCATCTTTCTGCCCAGGCTGCAGAATGAGGCCTAACTCAAGAGCAGGACGCAGCCTCCTGCTCTTCCACGTCACTCCCCACACCTTGCCTGGCCCACCGTGCCTACATAAGTGCCGTCTTGCTCAGATGAACCCTGTCATCCCCCACTGGACCCCAGCAGTATGTATCACATATAAGCATTAGCAGCTTCCTGGGTGCCAATTCCCTGGCTGTTATTCAAGCCATATCTCTGTGTTTGGTCTCTTTCCCAGTACACTCCATTCTCCTGAAATAAGATTTCCTAATACTCAACATGAACTGTTTTCAGATGGTCAGCTTCACTTGCCAACCAGGCATCCTCCAAGCACTTCCACTGGGTCTAGTTCCCTTTTTCTCATCCAACTCACATGAAGGGGCTCGAGCTCTATATTTTAGCTCTTCCCCCTCTCCTTCATCCCACTGCAGTTTACTGAGCAATCTGGATATGTAGCAGCATGCTATTTCTGACCAAGGCCTTGAATCAAATTGCCTGTTTGCCCACCATTGCAAGTATAAAAATAGTCTTCAGATACCCTGCTTGTATTAGACCATGGCTTTCTATATTTTATTCAGGCAACTAAATCTATAATCCATATACAGAAAGACTTGCCAATCAATACAGCAGTCAAGCCAAATAAGCTGGGTGACTGCTAGTGAGAAAAAATATTCTACATTTCCAAACCAAAGGAAATCATCCTTACAGCATTCCAAGACAAGCTCTCTAAGTTCACATGGAGCCCAGCCTAGCCCTGTGCTTCTTCTCTTCTGAGTTTTAAAGTACTCACATCTACCCTCTGAAGTCCCAACTACCTCCAAGAACCATACCCTGGAACAGGAACAAATAACTCATTCCTAGTTCCCTGAACCTCTTCTTTGTGCAGGGCCGATGCTCCCAGGGCTAGTCACCGTGACCTACTGGGGCTGAAGTGCAGCTATTCTTTCAGACCTTGAATGGGAAGGAAATAAACTGTTCAGATCTTGCCTTAATATTGCTTGCTTTAAAAGATTCCAGGAGGGTGTTAGATGGGATTTACCCAGTCAGTAATGATCTCAAAACACCTCTACCTGTGCCTGCCTCTCCATCACCAGAGACACAGTCTTTTATTCCTTTGGGCCTCTGAATATCAGTCTATTCCACTGTTCAGCATTTCTAAATATATCATCTCTGTACCATCTTGTCCAGAATCAGCTGACAAATTGTTAGATTGCAGATTCCTAGGTTCTACTCCTACAGACTGATTCAGACACTCTGGAGCTGGACTTCACATATCTGCATTGTTAAAAGGATCTTCAGGGAATTCTAACACACTCTAACTATTTTGAGCCACTTTCCAGATCCATCAGGAGGAACCACAGCCAAGTACTGTGGAGCAGAGATCTGACACTGAGTGGTACTACCAGTCAGAAGGCTGGGGAACAATCATTCGTGCTTTAGACCTCTAAGAGCCTAGCAGTAAACAGTGTCTCTTCCAAAGAGGCTTGAGAAACACCCTAAAATATAACGTTGGGGGCCTGTCTGTACTGCAATGGGGACATGTGCTAGAGTGCCCAGATAGATCCAGACCTTGCCATGGATGTCTCTGTAGGGAAGGAAGAGCCTGAGCAGGGACTCACAGGCAGTCACTGCTCCCCTGAGAGAACAAGATGCTGCCTTTATGGAGTCACCCTGTGCCCTTGGAGGAGCATGTGTACCCCTTCAAAGGACCAGCCTTGACTTCCAAATGCATACCACCTGACATGTCCAGCCAGGCGAATAAACTGTGCTGAGTGTAAAGTGCCTTCCCTAAAGCTTGATTCATGTTTTGATTGAGAAACTCAAAGGGATAAGGGAGAAAATGGCAGATATGAGGCAGGACTAACTTGCAGCTAGCTCCACTCGGACAGACCAAGTAGCATGTGGAGACCCACACTGTAAACTTTTGCTATGAGAGCTATCACAGGAACATACCAGGAAAGCTGAGAGAATCCACAGACCCTTTGAAGGAGGTGGATTGCTGCTGCAGGCTCCACAGGACAGCTTAAGAACTGTGAGTCAGCTTGCTTTCTCAGCTGGGAGGCTTGTAACCTGGGGCAAGTTCTCAGCCCTGCTCACCGGCTGCCTGGAAAAAAACCAGGTGATGTTGGGAGGTATGGTGGGAGTGAGACCAGCCTTTTGGGCTGTGGGCTGCATGGGAGCTGGGCGAGACCTGTGACTGCCAACTTTCCCCCACTTCCCTGCTGACCTGTGTGACAGCAGAGGCATAATCTTCCAGGGAGCATAACTCCACTGGCCTGGGAACCACACCACCATCTCACACAACAGCTGCAGCAAGCCCCACCCAAGGAGAGTCTGAGCTCAGACATGCCTAACCCTGCCCACCTAATGGTCTTTCTCTACCCACCCTGGTAGCTGAAGACAAAGGACATAATCTCTTGGAATCTCTATGGCCCCACCCACCACTTGCACCTCCCTATACTACCAGAGCTGATGCGATCTTGAAAGTGCCACCTCCTGGGTGAAGGCCAACCAATACAAAACCAGTGCACTTAACAAAAATACAACCAAGGACCCTCATAGAGTCTAATTCACTCCCCTGCTACCTTCTCCAGAGCAGATGCTGCTATCCACAGCTGAGAGACCTGAAGATGGATCACATCACAGGACTCTTTGCAAACACTGCCTAATATTATTCCAGAGCCCAGTTGCTCCACTGGGTGGCTAGATCCGGAAGAGAAATAACAGTCACTGCAGTTCTACTCTGAGAAAGCCCCATCCCTAGGGGAAAGGGGAACACACCACATAAAGAAAGTACCCTGTGGGACAAAAGAATCTGAACAGAAGCCTTGAGCCCCAGATCTCCCCTCTGACATAGTCTACCCAAATGAGAAGGAACCAAAAAAATAATTCCGGTAATATGACAAAACAAGGCTCTTTAACACCCCCAAAAGATCACACTAGTTAACCAGCAATGGATCCAAACCAAGACAGCGTCTCTGAATTGCCAGAAAAATAAGTTAGAAAGTCAACTATTAAGCCAATCAAGGAGACACCAGAGAAAGGTGTCCACCAGAGAAGTCCAACTTAAAGAAATAAAAAAAAGATACAGAATATACATGGAAAAATCTCAGTGAAATAGTTAGCATAAATAAAAAACAATTACAACTTCTAGAAATGAAGGACACAATTAAAGAATTGTAAAATGCACTGGAAGGCCTCAGCAGTAGAATCAAACAAGTAGAACAAAGAAATTCAGAGCCTTCAAGAAGTTTGGGAACAGAACCTCCAAGAAGTTTGGGATTATGTTAAACTACCAAACCTAAGAATAATATCTTCATCAAAGGAAGAAGATAAATCTAAAAGTTTGAAAAATATATTTGAGGGAACAATTGAGGGAAACTTCCCTGGCCTTGCTAGAGATCTAAACATCCAAATACAAGAAGTTCAAAGAACACCTGGGAAATTAATCACAAAATTAATTTATATATAATGTCCCTCTTTGTCTTTTGAAACTGCTCTTTCCTTAAAGTTTGTTTCGTCTGACATAAAAATAGCTATTCCTGCTTACTTACATCACATAGTCATGAGGTTATCTAAAGTCAAGATGCAGAAAAGAATCTTAAAAGCTGTGAGGCAAAAGCATCAGGTAACCTATAAAGGAAAATCTATTAGAGTAACAGCAGATTTCTCAGTGAAAACCCTATAAGTTAGAAGGGATTGGGATCCTATCTTTAGCCTCTTTAAACAAAAGAATTATCAGCCAAGAATTTTGTATCCAGCAAAACTAAGCTTTATAAATGAAGAAAAGATAGTCTTTTCCAGATAAACAAATGCTAAACAAATTTGCCACTACCAAGCCAGCACTACAAGAACTGCTAAAAGGGATGCTAAATCTTGAAACAAATCCTTAAATACACCAAAATAGAATCTCCTTAAAGCAAAAATCTCACAGGACCTATAAAACAACAAAACAATGAAAAACACCAAGGTATTCAGGCAACAAATAACATGAAGAATAGGCAAGTACCTCACATCTCAATACTAACATTGAATGTAAATGGCCTTAATGCTCCACTTAAAAGATACAGAATGGAAGAATGAATAATTCACCAACCAAGTATCTGCTGTCTTCAAGAGACTCACCTAACACATAAGGACTCATATAAACTTAAGGTAAAGGGGTGGAAAAAGATATTCCATGCAAATGGACACCAAAAGTAAGCAGAAATAGCTATTTTTATATCAGATGAAAAAACTTTAAAGCAAGAGCAGTTTTAAAAGACAAAGAGGGACATTATATAATGATAAAAGGTCTAGTCCAACAGGAAAATATCACAATCCTAAATATATATGCACCTAACATGGGAACTCCCAAATTTATAAAACAATTACTACTAGACCTAGGAAATGAGATAGGCCAGGCATGGTGGCTCATGCCTGTAATCGCAGCACTATAGGAGGCCAAGGTGGGCAGATCACCTGAGGTCAGGGGTTCGAGACCAGCCTGGCCAACATGGTGAAACCTCATCGCTACTAAAAATACAAAAATTGCTAGATGTGGTGGCACACACCTGTAATCCCACCTACTTGGGAGGCTGAAGCAGGAGAATTGTTTGAACCCAAGAGGCGGAGGTTGCAGTGAGCTGAGATCGTGCCACTGCACTCCAGCCTGGGTGACAGAGTGAGACTCCCTCTCAAAAAGAAAAAGTAAAAAGCAAGAAAAAAAGAAATGAGATAGACAACAACACAGTAATAACACAGTACTAGTTGCAGACTTCAATACTCTACTGACAGCACTAAATAGGTCATCAAAACAGAAAGTCAACAAAGAAAAAATGGACTTAAACTATACCCTACAACAAATGGACTTTACAGATATTTGCAGAACATTCTACCCAACAACTGCAGAATATACATTGCATTCATCAGCACATTGAACCTTCTCCAAAATAAACCATATGATAGGCCACAATACAAGTCTCAAAAAGTTTAAGAAAATCAAAATTAATATAACTACTCTCTCAGACCACAGTGGAATGAAATTGGAAATCAACTCCAAAAAGAACATTCAAAACCACGCAAATACGTGGAAATTAACCTCCTCCTGAATGATCATTGGGTCAAAAATGAAATCAAGATGAAAATTAAAAAATTATTTGAACTGAACTGAATGATAATAGTAACAAAACCTATCAAAACCTCTGGGATACAGCACAGGTGGTGTTAAGAGGAAAGTTCATAGCATTAAATGCCTACATCCAAAAGTCTGAAAGAACAGAAAGAGATAATATAAGGTCACAACTAAAAGAGCTAGAGAAACAAGAACAAACCAAACTCAAACCCAGCAGAAGAAATTAAATAACCAGCTCGGATCAGAACTAAATGAAATTGAAACAAACAACAACAACAAAAATACAAAAGATAAATGAAACGAAAAGCTGGTTCTTTGAAAAGATAAGTAAAATTGATAGACTATTAGCAAGACTAACCAAGAAAAGGAGACAGAAGATCCAAACAAGTGCTATTAGAAATAAGATGGGAGATATTACAACTGATAGCACAGAATTACAAAAGGTCATTCAAAGCTACCATGAACACCTTTACATGCAGAAACTAGAAAACCTAGAGGAGATGAATAAATTCCTAGAAATGTACAACCCTCCTAGATTAAACCAAGAAGAAATGGAAAATCCGAACAGACTAACAACAAGCAGAGAGACTGAAATGGTAATTAAAAAGTCACCAACAACAACAACAAAAAAGTCCAGGACCAGACAGATTCACAGTTGAATTCAATCAGACATTTAAAGAAGAATAGGAAGAATAAGTGCCAATTCTATTGACACTATTCCAAAAGATAGAGAAAAAAGGAACCCTTCCCAAATCATTTTATTGAAGCCAGTATAACCCCAATACCAAAACCAGGGAAGGATGTAACAAAAAAAGAAAACTACAACCAATATCCCTGATGAACACAGACGGAAAAATTCTCAACAAAATACTAGCTAACCAAATCTAACAGCATATCAAAAAGATAACTCACCATGATTAAGTGCATTTCATACCAGGGATACAAGAATGGTTTAACATATGCAAGTCAATAAATATGATACACCACATAAACAAAATTAAAAACAAAAAAATCACATGATCATTTCAATAGATGCAGAAAAAGAATTTGACAAAATCCAGCATCCCTTTATGATTAAAACCTTCAGCAAAATCGGCATAGAAAGGACATACCTTAAGGTAATAAAAGCCATCTATGACAAACCCACAGCCAACATTATACTCAATGGGGAAAAGTTGAAAGCATTTTCCCTGAGAACTAGAACAAGACAAGGATGTTCACTTTCACTACTTCTATTCAACATAGTACTGGAAGTCCTAGCCAGAGGAATCAGAAAAGAGAAAGATTTAAAGGGCATCTGAATCAGTAGAGAGGAAGTCAAACTGTCGCTGTTGGCTGATCACATGATCATATACCTAGAAAACCTTAAAGACTCATCCAAAAAGCTCCTAGAACTGGTAAGTGAATTCAGCCAAGTTTCAGGATACAAAATTAATGTACACAAATCATTATCTCTGCTATACACCAACAGCGACCAAGCTGAGAATCAAATCAAGAACTCAACCCTTTTTACCATAGCTACAAAAAAATAAAATACTTTGGAATATACTTAACCAAAAAGGTGAAAGACTTTTACAAGGAAAACTACAAAACACTGCTGAACAAAATGAGAGATGACACAAACTAATGGAAACACATTTCATGCTCATGGATGTGTAGACTCAACATTGTGAAAATGACCATACTGCCAAAAGCAATCTACAAATTCAATGCAATTCCCATCAAAATACCACCATCATTCTTCACAGAATTAGAAAAAGAAATCCTAAAATTCATATGGAACCAAAAAAAGAGCCTGCATAGCCAAAGCAAGACTAAGCAAAAAGAACAAATCCGAGGGCATTATGATACCCGACTTCAAACTGTACTATAATGCTATACAAAACAGCATGATACTGATATAAAAACAGGCATATAGACCAAAGGAACAGAATAGAGAACTCAGAAATAAAGCCACATTCTTACAGACAACTGATCTTCAACAAAGCAAACAAAAACATAAAGTGGGGAAAGGACGCCCTGTTCAAAAAATGGTGCTGGGATAATTGGCAAGCCACATGTCGAAGAATGAAACTGAATCCTCATCTGTCACCTTATACAAAAGTCAACTCAAGATGGATCAAAGACTTAAACTGAAGACATGAAAACATTAAAATTTGAGAAGATAACATTGGAAGAACCCTTGTAAACATTGGCTTAGGCAAAGACTTCATGATCAAGAACCCAAAAGCAAACACAACTAAAACAAATCGATGGGACTGAATTAAATTATGAAGCTTCTGCACAGCAAAAGAAATAATCAGCAGAGTAAACAGACAACCCATAGTGTGGGAGAAAATCTTCTCAATCTATACATTTGAAAAAAGACTAATATCCAGAATTTACAAAGAACTCAAACAAATCACCAAAAAAACACAAAACAATTTCATCAAAAAGTGAGCTAAGGACACTAATAGACAAGTCTCAAAAGAAGGTATACAAATGGCCAACAAACATGAAAATAATGCTTAACATCGCTAATGATCAGGGAAATGTAAATCAAAACCACAATGCAACACCATCTTACTCCTACAAGAATAGCCATAATCAAAAAATCAAAAAATAATAGCGGTTGGCATGAATGTAGTGAAAAAGGAACACTTTTACACTATTAGTGGGAATGTAAACTAGCACAACCACTATGGAAAACTGTGGAGATTCCTTGAAGAACTAAAAGTAGATCTACCATTTGATCCAGCAATCCTACTCCTAAATATCTACCCAGAGGAAAAGAAGTCATTATACTAAAAAAGATACTTGCACACACGTTTATAGCAGCACAATTCACAATTGGAAAAACGTGGAACCAGCCCAAATGCCCATCAATCAATAAGTGGATAAAGAAAATGTGATATATATATGTATGTGTGTGTGTGTGTGTGTGTGTGTGTGTAGAGAGAGAGAGAGAGAGATAGATAGATAGATAGATAGATAGATAGATAGATAGATAGATAGATAGATAGATAGATAGATAAACACTACTCAGCCATAGAAAGGAATGAAATAAGGGCATTCGCAGCAACCTGGATAGAATCAGAGACCATTATTCTAAGTGCAGTAACTCAGGAATGGAAAATCAAACATCATATGTTCTCACTCATAAGTGGAAGCTAAGCTATGAGGATGCAAAGGCCTAAGAATAATATGGACTTTGGAGACTTGAGGAAAAGGATGGGAGGAGGTGAGGGATAAAAGACTACACATTGGGTACAGTGTACACTGCTCAGATAATGGGTGCACCAAAATCTAAGAAATGACCACTTAAAACTTATTCATGTAACCAAACACCACCTGTTCCCCAAAAACCTATTGAAATAGTTAAAAAAAGAAACTCAAAGGGTCTTTAAGAGTAATCAGATTGAGTTCCTTTGGTAGAATGTCAGAGAACCAGAGACCTCTTATATTTTCTGGAAAAAGTATGATGGCTCCTGTAATAACTTTATGCATCTGAGACAATAGAATGTGTCTCTAATGCACATTCTAGGCAGAAGCAACTGCAGATATTCTTCAGACTTGGTCATAGTCACGAAGATCCCAGGCTCAACTGGGAACATTGGAGTCTGTCCTGCAGAGACCAGATCTCATGGGACTTCAAGTGGCTCTATGCAAATAGAATGTTTGCTTTGTGGAGCGAATGACCTTGCCAGGGTACCAGCTGTAAGCCTGGAGCTAAGGAGTCTTCCCTACTGGTGAGGGGAGCTAAACGGTATGAATTGTTATGTCACGAAGGGAATTGGATAGCAAAGACATTAAATACCCTTCCCCAGAGGGCTGGGCAAATCAGAAAGGAGCCATGTGGAAGTTACTCCCCTGTCAATGTAGACTGAAAGGAAGCCTATGTGATTAAATAATGTCCCTGGACTCAAGTAGCCCATGGAGAGAGTTCTGAACATCAAAAAAGAGGGGAAGAAGAGATAGCAAAAGTGAGAAATATCTGAGTGTTCCATGATCTATCTATAAAGACATTTTCTGGGCCTCAACAACACAATATCAGCATTTTATGCATGGGAGTAGAAAGAATGACATTTCATGCGTGGGAGACAATGCGCAATAAGTATACAAGTTAAAGGATGTAAGGACTTACCAAGGAATCCAAGAGGCTTAGAAGTTCAAAGTATGTACTTCATGTTATGGCAATAGTTTAAGAAAATTTCTGCAGCCAAATATACAGTGAGGTTTAGGGGTGCAGTGACAGTTAAGAGACTGAGGACCAGGTAGTGGGATTCAAGAGAAAGGCCGAAAGAGACTGGAGGATGGCAAGCTCCAGTGATAGAAAATGTACTGGGTGGGGTAGAACTAAAGTTCACTATGAATATATGTATCTTAGAATAAAGGATTTTGAGTGTCAAGGGGACTCAAGAAAGACATGTCAATAATAATTCCAAGTAATGTGAGCAACAGAATGGATTGTTAGTGTCATTTACTGACATTTGTAAAACCAATACTAATTGAGTTCCTAGTATATACCAGGCACAGTACTTGCGGTATATATTTAAATGCATATATACACAAACACACACACACATATATCAATCATACCACATATACCATATCACATGTATATATAATCCATGCTTTCATTGTACTAATCTAATTTATCCAAAAGCTAGGTAATAAATTCAATATTTGCTTTCTAAGGCCGGTTAATATTCAAACATTATTTGTTTTTTAATAGTTATTAAATAGTTATAACTCAAATATTTCTATTGAAATCAAGAGTCAATGAACCACGGCTCCATTCTGGCTCACTACGTATATTTGTAATTAAAGATTCACTGGAACATGACCAAGCCCCATTGTTTACTTCCTGTCTATGGCTGTCTTCCATGCTCAGGAAACAACAGCACAGTCAAATAATTATGAAAGAGACCATGTGGCCTGTAGAGTCTAACAAATTTACTATCCGACCCTTTACAGAAAATGTTTGTCTATGCCTTGCCTAAATCTCTACCAAGAAGTTAACAGATACATTTATTTATACAATTAAACCTGACAACACCTCTCAAACTTATGATAGCCTCTCTTCCTTCACCTCCTAGATAGGTTCCAGCTTTATGTCCTGCTGCAGACTAACTTACCTCCTACTCTCGCCCTTGGTCAGGAGGTAGGGGATATTGTCTCTGCTAAGCCAGACAACAGAGTGGGACGTAATTATACCCATTTCTGGAATGTGAGGCCTTTCCTTTTAAAAATTCTAAGCTAAATACTGAGAGAATATACACAAGAAATGGCAAAAGTAAGAAAAAAGAAAGTTCCAAAATTTAAGACACCTTATGTATTCTTCAAAAAACATATATTTAGGTTTGTAGAAATATGGAAAACCAAACAGAGCCTTCTAGATTGGGTAACTCTGTGAACACAGAAGCTGAACTGGCTCTGATCTCTAACATATTTAGATGAATAAGAAAAAAAAATGGGATAAATTGATAAAACCCCTAAACTGAGAGAAAAATCCCACTCACATATGAGAAATTTTAAGAGATCATTTTCCTAGGTAAAAGACAAGTAGAGCCATAGCTACAGCAAAAACTAAATAAACAACTTTCTAATTGGAGAACAATGTGAAACTGTGTCATAGAGAATTAGCAGTTACCATCCAACTGGAAGAATTATATTCATGATGTGGGAGGCCACAGAAAATAAGGCTCACCCCCTGGCATACCCTTCTATTGCCAAAAATCAAGAGCTCTGAAAAATAAGAGTTGAAGGTTGCGGGCATCCCCCACAATGAGTCTGGTACCTGCACTTAAGATGCCGAGTGTGGTTTAGTGTGAGTTCCTTGCTATGAAGAAGAGAGGAGAGAAGTGGTTCTGTATGACTAGAAAGAGGACTGGTGCCAGAAACATACAGTATCTCTCAAAAGGAGGCAGGACATGATAAGCCTGGACATAGAAAGCTGCACCTTTAGCAGCCACTTCAACAAACACCGGGAAAAACTGTGCCAAGATAAGGATTCCAGAGGGGACCTGCGTTTAGCCCCAACTCATTTTTCCCTCCACTGAGAATACTGACTCAGAATCACAAAAAAAGGAAATTAGTACATATCTAGTTGATAACGGGGGAAAGAAAGTACAATGAAAAAATTATATATTGAAAAAAAACCTGGGCCAGGAGCAGTGGCTTACGCTTGTAATCCCAGCACTTTGGGACGCCGAGGCGGACAGATCACAATGTCGAGATCGAGACCATCCTGGCCAACATGTTGAAACCCCCTCTTTACTAAAAATACAAAAATTATCTGGGTGTGGTGGCAGGCACCTATAATCCCAGCTTCTGGGGAGGCTGAGGCAGGAGAATCGCTTAAATCAGGGAGTCAGAGCTTGCAGTGAGCCAAGATCGCACTACTGCACTCCAGCCTGGTAACAGAGTGAGACTCCGTCTCAAAAACAAAAACAAAAAAACCTTACTTTGTTTAATGAAAAAGAAAACTTTCAAGAAAAGTTTATGGTAAGATTATTTAAACTAGGAATAATCACCAAAGGAGAAAAATATAGCATGAAAGAAAGTGATTTCTAGACAGATTTAAACTAGAAATATGTTCTAGTTCATATCTATTTTGTGTTTGCAGTTAAAAAAAAACAGCAAAAATGGACTCAACAAAATAAATAAAGATTAGCTGATAAATCAGCAATCACCAGATTCCAGAAAAAGGAACTGAGAAAGGCAAGCAGAAGGAAGGAAATTGAATGTAATAAAGAAAGAATATGAAGAATTTAAAATGAAATAACAGGATTAAAACCTTCATTGAGAAAAGAAAAAAAGTAGTTGGCACAGCAGAATATAACAGTTCACAGGTTTAGAGAACATATTAGAGAATGTAGTCTATAATTAGGGTGGATATATAAATGTCATGCTTGCCGGGTGGAAGCCCTTGAGTCAGAGAGAAAACACTTGTCTCCCAGGCCTGTGGGTCAGGTCAGCCCACCCTGGCTTGAGGGGAGCAGGAAGCCAAGTGTGTGTATGCCTCAGACATCAACCTGGGGGTGGAGAAGCTCTCAGAAAGCCCCTTTCTGCTCTGCACCATCAGTGATAACATTGACAGTTGACAAGCATTCTGTATATTCAGGACATATACGATAGATGACTTTGTCTTGCAACCTGTGTTGACTTTGTCAGGACACTCTATCCTGTAATCAGAAATTTATTTTTGATTAATTATAAGAATTCAGCACTTAAAGATATTTTTCTGCCACAGAATTTGGCCCTTAAACCACTTATATAGCAACACTAGCTGAAAATGATACCTCCACAAATAGAGATCTGGACAACCCCGCTCAATGTCTCTCCTGCAGGTTTGGCTAACGGAAGACCAAAAATGAGGTTGGTGGGAATGGGGTGAGGAGGGAGGCTGAGAATTCAAAATGCTGATTTTTGACGTTCTAGAAAGGGAAAAACTGTTCTGTAGCCAAAGTGCCAAGTCATGAACAAATAACTACTGTTAGAGATAACTTTGGATTGGTATACATGCTCTGAAGTCAGCCAATCAGTGACAACCTGTCTCCAGTAATTTGTTTCTGGAAGTTAACCTGTCAGAGACAGGTCCACACTGCCAGACAATAACCAATCATCAAGCGTCTGACTCCAGGGCTGGTGCTCCTGAAAACCTGTCCACAGCAGTTTTAATCCAGGCCACTCTAACATAGGTGCAAATCCATCGATACCTAAACGCTCCCACTTCTGAAAATCTACCAATTCCCAAACTCCATGCTTCCCAAAACTTATACAAGGTCAACTCTGGTTTTGTTCAGGAATATTATGTCTAACAAGTACAGATCTCCCTTGCAGACAATCAGGACGTTTATTTTGTCTTGCCTTTGATATCTAATTTATTATTTGTTTGTAAGTTCTCAACCCTTTCCACAATTCAAGCCATGTTTACTAATAAATATAAATTTGGACTTGGGAGTAATAGACATGCTGAAGAGGTAATAGCAATCTTTTCAATTATTGGGTGGTGGTTATTATCTATTCAAATGCCAATGTGTCCGGAATTGATGGGTTCTTGGTCTCACTGACTTCAAGAATGAAGCCATGGACCCTCGCGGTGAGTGCTACAGCTCTTAAGGTGGCGCGTCTGGAGTTTGTTCTTTCTGATGTTCGGATGTGTTCGGAGTTTCTTCCTTCTGGTGGGTTCGTGGTCCCGCTGGCTTAGGAGTTAAGCTGCAGACCTTCACAGTGAATGTTACAGCTCTTAAGGCTGCGTGCCTGGAGTTGTTCGTTGAGCGCCTGGAATTGTTCCTTCCTCCCGGTGGGCTCATGGTCTCGCTGGCTTCAGGAGTGAAGCTGCAGACCTTCACGGTGAGTGTTACAGCTCATAAAAGCAGTGTGGACCCAAAGAGTGAGCAGTAGCAAGATTTCTTGCAAAGAGCAAAAGAACAAAAATTCCACAGTGTGGAAAGGGACCCGAGCGGGTTGCCAATGCTGGCTTGGGCAGCCTGCTTTTATTCTCTTATCTGGCCCCACCCACATCCTGCTGATTGGTAGAGCCAAGTGGTCTGTTTTGACAGGGCGCTGATTGGTGCCTTTACAATCCCTGAGCTAGATACAAAGGTTCCCCACATCCTCACCAGACTCAGGAGCTCAGCTGGCTTCACCCAGTGGATCCTGCACCGGGGCTGCAGATGGAGCTGCCTGCCAGTCCCGCACCATGCACCCGTACTTCTCAGCCCTTGGGTGGTCGATGGGACTGGGCGCCATGGAGCAGGGGGCGGCGCTCATCGGGGAGGCTCCGGCGGCACAGGAGTCCACGGAGGGGGTGGGAGGCTCAGGTATGGCAGGCTGCAAGTCCCAAGCCCTGCCCCACGGGAAGGCAGCTAAGGCCCGGCGAGAAATCGAGCACAGCACTGGTGGGCTGGCACTGCTGGGGGACCCAGTACACCCTCCACAGCCGCTGGCCCGGGTGCTAAGTCCCTCATTGCCCGGGGCCAGCAGGGCGGGCCGCTGCTCCGAGTGCAGGGCCCGCCAAGCCCACGCCCACCCAGAACTCCAGCTGGCCCGCAAGCGCCACTCGCAGCCCCAGTTCCCGGAGCCTCTCCTTCCACACCTCCCTGCAAGCTGAGGGAGCCGGCTCCGGCCTTGGCCAGCCCAGAAAGGGGCTCCCACAGTGCAGCGGTGGGCTGAAGAGTTCCTCAAGTGCTGCCAAAGTGGGAGCCCAGGCAGAGGAGGCGCCGAGAGGGAGGAGCGAGGGCTGTGAGGACTGCCAGCATGCTGTCACCTCTCACCAAAACACAGGTATAACTTTTGTAACGAATTTTTTGAACAATGGACATTTATTAAATGAGGAAAGATCCTTCTATAGCTCTTTGAACAGCATGCAATTGTTATTCAGTATCATAAATTGAAATTCAGTGCAAGCCAAGATATACTGACAGCTACACTTAAGAGATTTATGATTTCCTCAGCTACTTCCAAAGGAAGTGATAAAATAAATTTTTTGATTAAGATAAATTCAAATAAAGAAGATAAAATAATCACAGCAGAAGTTAAAATGGCTCCTCTTGTTGCATATCATCATCAGCCTTTCAGGTCAAATGACTGAACATACTGCTACCATAAGTATTTTCAGAATCCAATATTGCAAGCAAATTCTCAAGTGCCAGGATGAAGACTACTGCAATAATTAAAAAAAAAAAATGGCTCTCTATTACAGAGATTATCAAAAATCTAAATCTCACCTTTTTTTATGACACAGCTTAATTGCAAGTAATCACAATGCAGAAAAAAAATTTTTTCATTGCTTGTACAATATTTTTCTCATGGAAAGGGCTGGTTTTTAAAGCTATAGCAAGTAAAATCTCTTCCAAATAAGACTTCAGAAACAAGAGCAAATTTTTGTGGGAAACTCTCTTACTGAGCTAAGAGTGAAGACAAAAAATCATACTGCTTTTGGTGGAGATAATACAAACACAAATGTTGGTGTAAACGTTCAAACAATGTTTATTCAAAGTTAAAGCAAAGCACAAATGATTCTGTGAAAGGTGTTAGCTATTTTGTCCGTATTCTGTTTAATGTTGCTCAGACCACATCTGTATCCTTTCTACTGACATTGTAGTAGTTGTCACGAAAATGTTCCCTTTAGTACTATTCAAAGTGAACAATTGAGAGATTTTTGTAATTTTGTCATCATTTCGTATTCTTTAATTCTCTAGAATTCAAAAATCTGTTGGTTTTCTTCAACAAAAGCAGTTGAGAGAATCTTCAGTTCATTTTGAAACATGGAAATCATAGTTTAATTCTGGTAGCCCAAAAAGTTCTTGTTGACTTTTTAAGTAATTCATTGAATGAAGTCTACTTATTTCTTGTTCATTGTTTTCACTTTCTCTCAAGCAAAAAGATTATGCAAATCAAAGAAGAGTAAACTGTTATTGAAGTACTCTATTGCTTACAGAAACTTGTTGTATGGATAAAAAAAAAGAAAACAAAAACTCATCCTTTAAGTGTCAAGATTGTTCTTACTAGGCACAGTATTGCCTAGTAATGCATAGGATGAATAGAATTCATCCTATTTATGAATTTCCCTAGTTATGAATAGGAAAAGAAATTTTGACTTGAAGAGGATAATTATTACAGCATTTAGTGTGACTGTTTTGAAATGAATTTCATCTCTTGAACAATTCAATTATTTTAAGTGAATGTTAGTAAATACTTTTCCAGCATGGGGACAAATGAATTCAGGATGTTTATTGTTGAAGAAGGGGGAAAAATTGACAATAATTTTCTTTTTGTCAGTGAAAAACATTTTAGAAAGTCATTGATCAAGAGTTAAAATCCTGAAGAATGGAAAAACAAGTCATGCCATTGAAGATGGCATTATATATTTTAACATATCTAACTCGAAGAGCTTTCTCAGAGTGGTAGATTTTATGGTAATAGATGTCCAGTGTGCTAGCTTATTTGTTCTTATTAATCAGTGTTGAGTAAACAAAAGAATAGCATTAATTTTATGTGACAATATATAGATGGTATATTACAATGTAAATGGAACATAGATTGTAACAGTAAAGAATTTTGTAAGCGAATTTTATAAAAGAAGTAACAAAGAGACCCAAAACATTAAGGCCACAAAATTAAAGAAAGTGTTATATAATTTAAACACATAAAGTATTTGATATGAACAATGAATAATTTTTAAATATGTCCATGTAATATTTTTCTTTTATCTCAATGTATACATACATATGCCATTAGAAATTATTCACATTGAACTGGAAATAAAAATTACATTTTTATTTCCTAAATCTGGTGGCCCTAATCAGAAAGCTGGCTTGCCTCATTTGCCCAGAGCTGGGGCAACTGCATCTATGATATTTTCAGAAATATACACAAATTGACTTTGGGATGCAGGGATCCTAGAAGACGTTCTTCTTACAAAGCCAGAATTTCAACTGTTGATCCAGCCAGCTCAGCCTAAATCAAAAATTCCCCTTCTTTGGGAATTTCTATTAAGATTCCTATGTTACAGGTGAGGAAACTGAGACTGAGGCAAGAGACTGAGGTGGATACTTTTCAGTAAAGAGCAAAGACTGTCTGGGTTCATGCCTGTAATCCCAGTACTTTGTGGGGCCAATGTCGGAGAGTCCAGAAGTTCTAGATCAGCCTGGGCAACATAGAGAGACCTCCTTCTCTACAAAAAAAAAAAAAAAAAGCCAGGAGTGGGACATGATCCTGTACCCCCAGCTACTCAGGAGGCTAAGGCAGGAGTATTGCTTGAGCCCAGGAATTTGAGACTGCAGTGAGCTATGATTATACCCCGCACTCCAGCCTGGGTGACAGAGAAAGACCCCATCTCAAAAAATGAAACAAAACAAAAAAAAACAACAGTAGGGCCTGCACCGTGACTGGTTAGGAAATGTGTACGTACCTAACAACAGAGCATCAAAATACAGAGAGCAAGTACTCACAGAATTGAAGGGAGAAATAGACAATCTAACAATAACAGTTGGAGAATTCAATATTACACTTTCAATAATTGACAGAACATTTAGGCCACAGATCAACAAGGAAATCGAACCTGACTAACGCTATAAACTATACCTAATACATTCCTACAGAACACTCAATAACAGCAGTATATATATTCTTCCCAAGTACAGATGGAATGTTCTCCAGGATAGTCCATATGCCGGACCATAAAACAAGCCTCAATAAATTTGAAAAGATTGAAAACAGACAACATGTCTTATTCAATAACAATGGAATAAAATTAGAAAATAGTAACAGAAAGAAAATTGAGAATTTCAGAGAGATATATATATATACACATTAGAAAACATACTATCAAACAGCCAATAGGTCAAAGAAGAATTCACAGGAAAATTAGAAATTAGAAATTCCTTTGAGCCAGGTGCAGTGACTCATGCCTGTAATCTCAGCACCTGGGAGGCCAAGGAAAGAGAATCACTTGAGGACAGAAATTCAAAACCAGCCTGGGCAACAGTGAGAACTCATCTCTATGAAATTATAAACACTTTTTAAAACTAAAAAATAAAAGAAATTACTTGCAGCTGAATTAAAAAGAAGACACAACATATCAAGACTAAAACTTATTGTATACAACTAAAGCAGAACTAGAGGGAAATTTATAACTAGAAACTCTTTTGTTGAAAAAGATCTCAAATCAATAACCTAACCTCTCTACCTAAGACACTGGAGAGAGGGGAGCAAACTAATTGTAACGCAAGCAAAAGGAAAGAAATTATAACATTAGAGTAGAACTTAGGAAAACAGAGCATAGAGAAACAAGGAAATTTTAAAGTGGTTCTTTGAAAATATTTTTTTAAATGACAAAGTCAGCTAGACTGACAATGAAAAGAAAGAAAGATTACTCAAATTATTAAATTTAGAGATAAAACGGGATATTACTACCAAACTTATAGAAATAAGGAGGATTATAAGGAAATACTATGAACAATTGTATGCCAGTACATTAAATAATTTAGATAAAATGTTCAAATTCCTAGAAACATATAAGCTACAGAAACTGACTCAAGAAAAAATAGAGAATCTGGATAGACCTGTAACAAGTAGAGATTGAATTAGTAATCAAAACAAAACATCCAAAGAAAAATTCAAGCCCAGATGACTTCACTGGTGAACTTTGCCAGACATGTAAAAAAGAATTAATATCAATTCTTCCTAAACTCTTCCAAAGAAGAGAGTTTCATGAAGCCAGTATCAAGACAAGACAGACACATCCCAAGAAAAGAAATCTACAGACCAATAAGTATTAGGAATATAGACAAAAATTCTCAATAAGATACTAATAAACCAAATTTAGACATATTTTTAAAAACACCATGATAAAATGCGAATTTATCTCAGGAACGCAACATCCAAAGATAATATAATATATGATATCAATAAAGTTTTGGACGAAACCCACATAATCATCTCATAATACAAAAAAGTATTTGACAAATTTCAACATATTTTCATGATAAAAATACTCAGCAAAATAAAAATGGGATGGCATTTTCTCACCCTGATAAAGGGCAGCTATAAAAAACCCACAGTTACCATCATACCTGACTACAAAAAACTGAATGTTTTCCCCCTAAGATCAGAAAAATACCACGATGCACTCTCTCACTTCTTTTACTAAACGTACTGGAGGTTCTAACCTGAGAAATTAGGCAAGGAAGTGAACTAAAAGGCATGGAAATTGGTAAATAAAGTAAAATTACTCCTGTTTGCAGATGATATAATCTTGGATATAGAAATTCTTAAAGAATCCACTAAAAGTCTATTCAAACTATAAAACAGGTTTAGCAAGGTTGCAAGATACAAGACTAATATGTTAAAACCAGTTGTATACAAACAGCAATAAATAATCTGGAAATGAGATTAAGAAAAGAACTGCATTTACAATGGCATCACAAATAAAACACTTAGGAATAAATTAATGAAAATGGTGCAAAACTCATACTCTGAAAACTACAAAATATTATTGAAAGAAATTTTTAAAGATCTTTAAAAATGGAGCAACTTCTTAATTTCAAGGGTTAAAATTGTTAAGATGGCCATATTCCTTAAATTCATCTACAGATTTAACACAATTGTTACCAAAATCTCAGCTGGCTTCTATGCATAAGTTGACAAACTGATCCTAAAATTAATATGGAAATTCAAGATAACCAGAATAAACCACAACAATCTTGAAAAAGAACTATATTGGAATATTCACACATCCTGATATCAAAACATACTACAGAGCTACAGTAATCAAGACATAAGTATAGCTATATAGATCAATGCAATAGAATTGAGAGACCAGAAATAAACAATCACATTTATGCTCACTTCATTTTCAACAAGGGGATCAAAACATTTCATTGGGAAGTAATAATTTTTATAATAAAAGGTGGTGGGATGCATGGATGTCCACATGCTAAAGAATGAAGTTTGAGCCCCTACCTCATACCATACACAAAACTAACTCAAAATGGGTATCAGACCAAAATATAAAGGCTAAAACTATAAAACCCTTAGAAGAAAATAGGCTTAAATCTTAATGAACTGGGATTTGATAATGGTTTCTTAAGTGTGACACCAAAAGTACAAGCAACCAAAGAAAAAAATTGACAAACTGAACTTCATCAAAATTTAAAACATTTTTGCCCCATCAAGAAAGATAAAAATACAAAATGGAAGAAAAAAAATTTCAAATAACATATCTGATAAGGGACTCGTATTTAGAATATGTATTTAGAGAATGCTTACAACTCAATAGTAAAAAGACAACCCAATTTTAAGAATCTGAATAGACATGACTCCAAATAAGATATACAAATGGCCGACAAACACATCAAAAATACTCAACATCATTACTCATCAGAGGTGCCAATTCAAATCACAATGAAACACCACTTCACACACACTATGAATGGCTAGGATTTAAAAGTCGGAGAGTACCAAGAGTTGTCATGGAATTAGAGAAACTGGAACTTTCATACATTGTTAGAGTAGATGTAAATAATGCATTCACTTTGGAAAACAGCCTTGAAGTTCATCAAAACTTAAACATAAATTTTCCATATGGTCAACCAATTCCACTCCTAGGTATGTTTCCAAGAGAAATGGAAACATATGTCCAAGAGAAATGGAAACATAGAAACTTGTACACAAATATTCACAGAAGCACTATTTATAATAGCCAAAAAATTCGAAGAACCTAAATTCACTTCAATTGATGAATAGACAAAGTATGGTATATTCATATAATAGAATATGGCTCAAGAATAGAAAAAGACTGAAGTATTAATATATGACACAACATAGATGAACCATGAAAATCTTATGCTAAGTGAAAGAAGCCAATCAAAAGGACCACATATTGTACAATTCCATTTATAGGAAATGTCCAAAATAGGCAAATTGATAGAAATAGAAAATAGATTAGCAGTTTTCTGGGGCTGGGGGACAGAGATAATGGCTAAATGGCACAGGGTTTCTTTTGGGGATTGTTCCATGAAAGGGCTGTATATGCAAAGCAATTCCCAAATGCCAAAGGAGCCAGGAAACTGAAGAAGGAGGCAGACAAATTCAGTTTGTCCATATTGGATCATTTATTGAGAGGCCTCATAGACAGAAGCATGGTCTTGGGTAGCTGCCAGACAGGTAGATCTATGCATTGTTAATCCCCAGGCCTAAGGCTTATATACCACAGGGAAAGCATATGTGTGCTCCGTGCAAGACAACTAAAGGCAACCCTCTGGAACAAGCAAGGATGTAATGAAATTAATGTAAGTAAAATAATGCAGTATATACGCTTTTATGTTTGACTTCTTTTGTTCAATTTTGTGTTTGCAAGATGCATCCATATTTTTATGTGTAATACACATCAATCATTCACATCGCTATATAGTATTGCATTGTGTGTCTACCAGAATGAACTTACCCATTTTCCTGTTGATGCGTTCTTGAGTGGTTTCCACTTTGAGGCTCATACAAATAGTGTTGCTGTGAACATTCTAGTACAGTCAGTTCTGCTTGCTTAGAAACACAAATCTGTTTTAACACAACTGGTATATTAGAGAACACTTATGCTTACTGCAAGTATTGTGTTTGCTTATGTGCAGTTTTGTTTGTGAGAAGCACTAGATGCACACTTAAAATTCCACCCAGCCGAATCAATCCATGTAGGAACAGGGAAAACACACACATGCATACACCTCAAACATCTATCAGCTACCTCAGTTCACTACATGTGTTATTCTACAAGGTTGTATTTTGTATTTCATTGTGAACTTTTCTATATTTAAAAAAATGGACATTCAACATCCCAAACATCTCTAAGCATCCTGGTTCAAGAATGCTAGGAAGGACATACAAAATGAAAGTTTTAAGTATTAAATAGAAGCTAGAAATTATGTGTTATTTTAAAAGAAATAAGAGAGTATATCATATCTCACAAGCAATAGTCATAAAGGAATCTACACATAGACTATGAGACATAGTACCATAAAAATGAAAGAAATTTGGCTTTTTAAATCTCCAGAAAGGCTGGAACAACTTCAAATGCTACAAATGCTATAAAGTCAATAAAAACAAGGCCTAAAGAAATAAAAGAAAGAGATTGTTGAGTATGTGGACTCAAGACCAGTGAAAAATATCAGGAACAACCTTTCTCATAATCAAAGAGAAGGCACCACCAATATGCAAAGACCTTAAACAGAAATTGCCAAATCCTGCTAAAATGGTTTATTTTAGTGCTAGTAGTCAGTATTTTGATGGATGCAGCAATTTCCAGAGCCTTCAACTCTCAGACAAAGCCAAGACTGCAAACCAGAAAGTCACAAAATAATTTCCAGCAGTGATCAAAAAATTAAAGTTTTAAGTGAAAAAGGTGGCTATGCATTGGAACCGGTTTGTTCGTTTTTGATAAAATAGGCATCTATCATGAACTCGTGCCTCAGAGGACTTACATTTCAAAAACAGAAAAACACAACCCCAGATTTAAGGCTGCAAAAGATTGCAAATTTTGATAACCCGCCTACAATAGATTGAATGGTGGCCTCAAAAGAAATATATTCATGTCCTAAACCCCAGAACTTGTGACTGTGAGCTTATGTAGACAGAGTCTTTGCAGATGTAACTAAATGAAAGATCTCAAGATGAAATCATTCAGGATTATTCAGGTGGGCCCTAAATCCAATGATCCAGCCTTATAAAAGAAAAAAAAGAGAAGAAGACAGGGAGGAGGGATGGTCAATATGAAGATGGAGGCAGAGATTGGAAGGAAGCAACCATAAACCAAAGGATCCCTGGAACCACTAGGGCAGGGAGAGACAAAAAGTGTTTCTCCCCTAAAGCCTTTAGAGAGAGTGCAACCCTGCAAACGCCTAACTTCTGGACCTCTGGTGTCCAGCACCCATACCATGAGAGAATAAACTTCTGTTGTTTTAAGCCACCAAGTTTGTGGTAATTTGTCACAGTAGCCATAGGAAAGTGATACATCCCCTTCCACCTTTTCATAATAATTCACAAGCTGCAATGCTTGATGTCCACTTTCAAAAGGAAACTTCAGGTCTTTTTTAAGTTAAAGCATCATATTTATTATAGCATTTATGTATTTGTTAAGCCATTTAACATATATAAAATTGCACTACCATTTTTAATAGGTTCTCATCTTTACGGGTCACCGATTACATTTTTGAGTGTTTTGTTTATAAATGTATTTTTTCCACAATCCCTGTGATTTTTATTGTATGCTTTTGCATAATGTGGTTTTTATGGACATGTGTGTTACATTATAACACAGCTGACTGCACATGTTTTGGATAACTATATTACACATTTTTCTTGGGTATATATTCGGTCATGGAATTGCTAGATCACAAGTATGCATATGGTCAGCTTTTATTGATGCTGCCCATTTTTCAAAATAAGTATACTGCCACTAGTAGTGATGAGACTTCTAGATTTTCCATATCATGGCCAACAATTAGTATTTTTCATGCTTTCCATTTTAGACATTAAGATGAGTATGCTGTAGAATGATGATATGACTTTAATTTACATTCCCCTGTGATTAATGAAGTTGAATTTTTTCAACTGTTAATTAGCCATTTGAGTATTCTCTTAGTGAAGTATCTGGTGAAATTTTTTGTTCATTTTTTTAATTACATTATCTGTTAGTTTCTTTTTCATATCTAGGATTTCTTTATGTATTCATGAATGTCTTCTTCCACTCTGTTGCCTCTTCATTCATTTAATTATGTGTTCTTATGAAGAGAATTCCTTCATTTTGATATAAAATTGACCCTTGAACAATAAACACAAGTTTTAACTGCGTGGGTTCACTTACACGGAGATTTTTTCAATAAATATACTGGAAAATCTTTTGGAGATTATGATGACATTTGAAAAAACTCTCAGACAAACCACAAAGCCTAGAAATATAAAAAAATAAGCAAAAGTTAGTTATGTTATGAATGCAGAAAATATATGTAGCTACTAGTCTATTTTATCATGTACCACCATAAAATATACACATATCTATTATAAGAAGTTTAAATTTATCAAAGCTTATGCACAAAAACTTACAGAGCATACATGGTGACATTCACATTCAAAAGAAATATAAACAAATGTAAAGATGCAGTATTAAATCATAACTGCATAAAATTAACTATAGTACATACTACTACTGTAATAATTTTGTAGCAACCTCCTGTTACTATTATAGTGAGCTAAAGTGTTGCAAGTATTCCCTTAAAATGCCATGTAACACTAATCATCTCTGTGTGAACAGTTCACCTCTCCAGCAAATTTCATATTGCAGTAAAACGTGATCTCTCACAGTTCCTTGTATTTTTCACTGTGTTTGGTAAAATACCGTGAACCTTGAATAACATGGTGAGATCCACATGAAGTGCCACTAGTGATGATGGAAGTGTTCCCAAGATGCAGAAAAAGCTATGACACTACAAGAAAAAGTTGAATTTCTTAATATTAGCCTAGGTTGCGGTCTGAGGCTATGGTCACCTGCCATTTCAAGATAAGTCCAGTGTAAGGACTATTGTTAAAAAAAAAAAAAAAAAAAAGGACAGAAAAGGAAATGTGTGAAGCCTCATTGCAGCTACACCACCAGGAGCAAAAACCTTGCACTTTTTATGAAATTTTTTTTTTGAGACGGGAGTCTGGCTCTGTCACCCAGGCTGGAGTGCAGTAGCATGATCTCAGCTCACTGCAACCTCCGCCTCCCAGATTCAAGTGATTCCCCTGCCTTAGCCTCCCAGGTAGCTGGGATTACCAGTGTGCGCCACCAAACCCGGCTAATTTTTGTATTTTTAGTAGAGATGGGGTTTCAGTGTTGGCCAGACTGGTCTTGAACTCCTGACCTCAGATGATCCACCCACCTCGGCTTCCCAAAGGGCTGGGATTACAGGCGTGAGCCACTGCACCCAACCTGAAATAAATTTTTATCTGATATTAAAAATGCAGCTTGTATGTGGGTGCAGGATTGCTCTAAGAATGGCATACCTGTAGACATTAATATAATTCCAGGAAAAGTGAAGAATTATATGACAAATCAAAATGAAGGTGAAGGACCAAAAACTGGAGAAGTTAATGTCGTTAAAGGAAGGTTAGATTATTTTAGAAAAAGATTTGGCTTTTAAAATGTCAAGATAACAACAGAAACAATTTCTCCTAACCAGGAGACAGCGGACACGTTCCCAGACATCATTAAGAAAATCATTAAGGAGAAAGGATATCTGCCTAAACAGATTTTTAATGTAGACAAAAGTGCCCTGTTCTGGGACAAAATGCCACAAAGAACAGTTATTACTAAGGAAGAGGAGGGAGCACCAGGATTTAAGACAGAAAGGATAGACTAACTCTCCTTTTTTGTGCAAATGCAGTTGAGTTTGTGATCAACTAACCCCCAAGGCTTGCTAACCCCCAAACCTCGAAGAGAAAAGGTAAACACCAGCTGCCAGTCTTTTGGTTGTACAAGAAGGTCTGGACAAGAACACTTTTTATGGATTGATTCCACTGATGCTTTGTCCCTGAAGTCAGAAAGTACTTTGCCAGGAAGGGACTGCCTTTTAAAGTTCTTTTGATATTAGACAATGTCTCTGGCCACCAGAACTCCATGAGTTCAAAGAGATGCACTTAGCCTAAAACACAGCATCTCTAATTCAGCCTCCAGATTGGGGAGTTATAAAGACCTTTGCGGCTCATTACACACTGTACTGTATTGAAAGGATTGTCAAGGATGAGAACCCCAACAGAGAGAATGTTATGAAAGTCTGGAAGAATTATACCATTGAAGACGCCATTGTTGTCATAGAAAAAGCCATGAAATCCACCAAGCACAAACAATATATTCATCCTGGAGAAAACTGTGTCCAGATGTGCGTGACTTCATATGATGTAAACCATGCCAATTTAAAAAATGTAATTCAGATGTAAATTAGAACCAATCAAGGAAATTATGAAAGAGATCATGGATATGGTTTAAGAAAAAAAGTATGTGGGGTGGGGGAGGGTGGTAAACGATCTTAGAGAAATTCAAGAGCTCATAGATGCCACACCAAAGGAATTAGCAGAAGTCAACTTGATGAAAATGAGTGCATCTGAACCACTGCCAGACACTGAGGAAGAAGATTAGAAGAGGCAGTGCCAGAAAACACATTTACATTAGACAATCTGGTGGAAGGGTTCTGATAATTGAGGACTGCTTCTGACTTCTTTTATGACATAGACCCTTCTATGATACAGGCATGGAAATTAAAGCAAATGGTGGAAGAAGAATTGATACCATATAGACACATTTTTAGAGAAATGAAAAAGCAAGAAAGTCAGACAGAAACTATGATATGCTTCTATAGAGTTACACCAAGTGTGCCTCACTATACTGCCTTCTCTTCCACCTCTTTCACCTCTTCTATCTCTGCCACACCTGAGACAGCAAGACCCTCCTCTTCCTTCTCCTTCTCAGCCTACTCAATGCAAAGATCATGAAGATAAGAAAGATCGTTATGATGATCCACTTCTACTTCATAAATAGTAAATATATTTTCTCTCCCTTATAATTTTGGGGGTTTTTTGGTTTTTGGTTTTCTTCTTTTTTTCTTTTCTCTCCCTTCAGATAAAAATTTTCTTACTAACATATTCTTTTCTCTAGATTTATTGGATGAATACAGCATATAATACATATACAACATATTGTTAATTGACTATGTGTTGTTGGTAAGGCTTCCAGTCAACAGTAAGCTGTTAGTAATTAAGTTTTTATGAAGTCAAAAGCTATATATGGATTTTTGACTGTGTGAGGAGTCAGTGACCCTAATCCTTATGTTGTTCAAAGTCAACTGTAGTCCAATTTTTTTTTTTTTTTTTTTTTAGATGGAGACTCACTCCGTCGCCTAGGCTGGAGTGCCATGGGGCGATCTCGGCTCACTGCAATCTCCGCCTCCTGGGTTCAAGCAATTCTCCTGCCTCATCCTCCTGAGAAGCTTGGATTACAAGCATATGCCACCATACCCGGCTAATTTTTGTATTTTTAGTAGAGACAGGGGTTCTACCATTTGGCCAGGCTGGTCTTGAACTCCTGACCTCAGGTGATCTGCCCACCTTGGCCTCCCAAATTGCTAGGATTACAGGTGTGAGCCATTGTGCCTTGCCCATTTATTTTTATGGCTCGTGCTTTTGTGTCTTTTTTAGGGATTCTTTGACAACCCTATGGTAATCATATGAGATTCTCTTGCATTTACCTCTAAAAGTTTTATCGTCTTACTCTTCACATTTAGTTGTGCAAACTGGAACTGATTTTTCTGTATATGAGGTATGGATTCAAATACATTTTTTTCCATTGGGCTAGCCAATTGACTCAGCAATATTTATCGAAAAACTATCATCCTACCTGCCCTACCATTACAGTATGTCTGCTTCTAGCTTCTTCGTTCTTTTCTATGGTCAGTTTGTCTAACCTTATGTCAACACCACACTGTCTCAATTTCTATAGCTTTGTAGTAATGTGTGTAGTTATCTCACAGTTTAAGACCTCAAGATTTGTTCTTCAAAATTGTTTGACTTAGGGCCCTTTGTATTACTATATGAATTTTTGAATCGACTGTCAATTTCTGAAAAAAAAATCATAAGTTAAGTTGTATTGATTCTACAATTGAGGAAAATTAATGTCTTTGGCACATTGATTCAACCCCATATATATTATATACCCTTCCATGTATTTAAGTCTTTGATATCACTCAGTAATGTTTTGTAGTTTTTATTGAAAAGATTCCCATATCTTTTATTAAATTTAGTCTTAGTTTTTTGATGTTTTTGATACCACTGTAAATGGAATTTTTAAATTTTTATTTTATCTTGTTTGTTGCTATTATATAAATGTAGAACTGATTTTTTAAATATTTATTTTCTATCAAGTGACTTTGTTAAATTCACTATTTCTAATAGGATATCTATCATTTCTATAGCTTGTTTGGGGGATTTTTTAGGTACATAATTGTGTCATATGCATATTTATTTATTTAGCCTTATTTCACTGACTAGGACCTCCAGTACAATGTTGATTAGAAAATGACAGTAGGCATCTGTGGCAGACAGAATAATGACCCCCAGAGATGCCCATGCTCTATTTCCCATGATTTGTGAATATGTTTCCTTCTGCGGCAAAAGAGATTTGTAGATGTGATTATGGGTACAGACCTTGAGATATGGAGATTATCCTGAATTATTCTAGTGGGCCCAATCTAACCAAATGTGTTCCTGAAAACAATGAACATTTCTTGGCTGTGCTCAGAGAAAGAGCTGTGACAATTCTGCTGGCTTTGAAGATGAAAGAAAGAGCCACTAGCCATGAAATGCAGGTGGCATCTAGAAGCTTAAAAAGGTAAGAAAATGGATTCTCCCTTAAAGTATCCAGAAGGAGAGCAATTCTGCCCTGCCGTTCTCTGTGGATAAATACTTTCCATCTGAGAAAGAGCTTTTGGCTTGCTCCTGCACCTTAGGAGAGAATAAACACTTAACCACAGGCCATCAAGATGACCTTGGCTGCCCATCATAAACACAGTGTTGTCCAAACCACCACACCATAAAGTTGGGCATGCACAGCAGTACTCCGTTATCAAATGGAAGAAGTATGGGTGATACTGGGATCAAGCAGGGCCTAGAAGTGCAAGCAAATTGCAAGAAGTGACCCAAATCTTCCTGAGCCCTATAATATTACCTTTTCTTTCCCAGCCTATAACTACGGCTTCATGTGGAGTTTTTGTTATTGTTGTTTTTGTTTTGTTTTGTTTTGTTTTTGGACCAATTGGCTGAGAAAGAGGAAGCTAGGCCTGCTTTACAGATGCTGCATGATATGCAAGCATAGCCAAAAGTGAACAACTGCAGCACTACACTCCTTTCTGGGACATCCCTGAAACATAGTGGTGAAGGGAAACCCTGCCAGTAGGCAGAACGCTGAGCAATGTGCTTTTTTTTTTTTTTTTTTTTTTTAATTTGAGTTACATACCAAAGTTCATTTTTCTTGTAAGGAGAAATGGCCAGAAATATGAATCTAGACAAATTCACAAGATGTGACCAGTGATTCTTCTGGACAATTGGGCCCCTGGAAGACACATGACTGGAAAATTGGTAACAAGAATGTCTGAGGAAGAGTTACAAGGATAGATCCGTCAGAATGGACAAAGAGTGGTAAGATATTTGGTTTCATCTAAATGATCATCAAAGCTGACCTTAGCAGAGGAGAATTTTGATAATCAAGTGGATAAGATGGTTCATTTTTATGGATACCAATCAGCTTCTTTGCCCAGCCATGCCTTTCATTACCCAATGGGTTCATGAACAAAGTGGCCATGGTGTCAGGGAAGGAGATTATATATATAAGCTGAGGAATGTGGACTTCCACTCACCAAGATCAACCTGGCTACAGTCATGCTGAGGGCCCAATCTGCCAGCAGCAGAGAACAACACTAAGCACCCAATATGACACCATTTCCTGGGGTGATCAGCCAGCTACTTAATGGCAGCATGATTACAATGGACTACTTTCCACATAGAAGGGTGTAATTTTGTTCTTACTGTAAAAACACTTGGATATGGATTTGCCTTACCTGAATGCAATGTTTCTTCCAAACCTGTCATACTGCAGAGTGTCTTATCTACTCTTGCAGTAATTCTGTACACATTACTTCTGATCAAACAACTCATTCACAGCAAATAACTTGTGGCAATGGGCCCACGCTCATATAATTCACTGGCCTTAATATATTTCCCCTCATCCTGTATCATTTGGTTTGGTACAACAGTGGAATGGCCTTTTGAAGGCTCAGCTACACCTTGCAGGGCTAAAGCAATGTCCTCCATGAGGCCGGCCAGGCCCTAAATCAGCATCCAGTAGATAGTGGTATTTCTCTCATAGCCAAGAATCAAGGGGCAGAAATGGAAGTGGCCCCACTCAATATTACCCCTAATGAGGTAATATTGTTTAGTGTCTTTCTATGTGACCAAATAGTCTTGCTATATGACACAACATAGAGTCAACAAATTTGCTAATGTTTCATGTCCACTAGAAACACATAGGCATTATTCTACCACTAGAAATACGTAGGAATTATTTTATTGCTGGATGCAAGTTTCTACATGCTTATGACTTTAAATTTCTTAATCATTTTTTCAAATATTCTATATTTTATTTTTATTATAGGTTATAAATTTGTCCAGCTCTCCATTCCAACATTTGCCTTATAGAATTTGAAGATATGTTACTATATGTGTAAATATTTAGAATTGTTTTATCTTCCTAATGGGACTACACTTTTATCATTGTAAAATATTCATCTTTATTTCTAAGATAACATTTTGTCTTAAACTCTAATTTGTCTATTATTAGTACATCTATATCACTTTTCCTTTTGGTTAGCATTTACATGGTATATATTTTTCCATTCTTTTACTTTTAATCCTTCTGTATTTTTACACACAAGCTATGTTCCCCGTAAGCAGCATATTGTGGATTTTGCCTTTTATTCAGTCTGTCAAGCTTAGTCTATTAATTGATGAATTTATCATAATTGTTGATATATTTATATTTGTCATCATTCTATTTCTTCTTTTTAGCACTGTTTTCCTCAGCTTTTATATTTCTTTTTTCCTCATTTCTTGCCCCTTTTTGGTTAAACAATTATTTTTATTATTTTATTTTCCCCTGTATGTAGATTTTAAACATTTTTGTTGTTGTTATTGTTCTTTCAGAGGCTCTGTACAGATGACATTGGGCATTTTTCTCTTACTACAACTTAATATAAAATTAGTACTCATGCTTACCAATTCCCAGATCTTCAAACACTTGAGTCTCATTCCTTCTTCCACTTTGTGTTTTTGTTTTTATGCATTTTAATTCTCTCTGTATTTTATATCTTAGGATACATAATTATTATAAAATCATTGGTTTATTTATATTTATTCAGTGATTGACTCCATTGCTCTTCCTTCATTTTCATGTTTATTTTATTTCCGAGACTATTTACTTTCTATGTTAGTATCTCTTTTAGTGGATAAATGTTGGCAATTTTAATTTAGCTAATTTTTGTTTGCATAGAAATTCTTTAATATGCCTTAACTTTTGAAGAATATTCTTGGTACATTCAGAATTCTAGGTCAGTGGCTGCTTTTCTGTTTTGTGTGTGTGTGTGTGCGTGTGTTTGTACTGTTGTTTTAAAGGTCTATTTCCATTGAGTTCTAATTTCATCCATTTCTTTTGAGAAAATAGCTCTGTCTTATGGATATTCTTTTTCAGGCAATGTGTTCTTTTTCTCTAGAAGTTTTTCAGAATTTCTCTTTGTCCATGGTTTTAAACAATTTTATTATAATGTGCTGAAGTATTTTTTTTCTTAGTATTAATACTTTTCATGCTTGGAGTTATAAAGATTCTTGAATCTGTAGCAAGATTTCCTTCCTTTTACATTTTTAAGAAAGACTCAGCCATTGTTTCCTAAATATTGCTTTTGCCCTGGCATCACTTTCCTTCACCCTTAGAACTTCAATTCACGTCAGACTTTCTCACCATATCTTAGATGTCTCTTACCCTTTTTCATATATTTTCTTTTTATCTTTCTGTGCTTCAGCCAGAACATTTCCACTGACCACTATATTTATCTTATTTTCTGCTATTTTCAATCTAATTAAACTCATCTACTGAATTTTAAATGTTATTTCATTTTTCAATAATTAAATTTTCACTTCTTTAATGAAATTCTTCACTTTATTTTCTTGAAACTATTGATTACAGCTACTTTAAGTATATGTTTTATAACTCCAAAATCTAGATCATCCATGGTTCTTTTCCTATTGTCTTTTTCCCCCTCTTAGAACTAATTATTGGAATACCTATTAATTTTTGATGGATTGTTGGACATTTTGTATGATAAACTACAGAGTACCCAGAGGTATTATCTTCCCCTAGATGAGCTTCCCTCTACCTCTGGTACACAAAGCATGGGCACGTCATCTGCATCCAATTAGGGACTGAGCTGACTTAATTTGAGTTACAGTTTTTATAAAGTTTTATTTTCTCTAGTTCACTTCTACCCCTAGCCTGTAGCTCTCTGAGTGGTTTTACAAAGGCCCTCCTTTTAGTGGATTCTGAAGTACAATTTTTGTCTTCCTGGCACTATGAAATGGTAAAAGTCTTTCAGTGGCGAAAGACGCCACTCTGACTTCCATCAGCATTCTGCTTACTTTTAAACTTTGCATTTAGGAATTTGGCAAATGCCTGAAGGACAAAACTGGCCACTGGTCTTAATTTTCGATGCCTCTCTTTTCACCAGGATCTTGCCTTCACCCCATATTCTGGCTGTATTCATGTTACCAGATATTCTGGCTGTATTCATGTTACCAGAAAGGGGTCCCAATCCAGGCCCCAAGAGAGGGTTCTTGGACCTCGCAAGAAAGAATTTGGGGTAAGTCCACACAGTAAAGTTCTCAGAGGCATTTGAACCAGAGCAACTCCATCTTAAATAGGAGCTGGGTAAAATGAGGCTGAAACCTACTGGGCTGCATTCCCAGGCAGTTAAGGCATTCTAAGTCACAGGATGAGATAGGAGGTCAGCACAAGATACAGGTCATAAAGACCTTGCTAATAAAATAGGTTGCAGTAAAGAAGCCGGCCCAAACCCAAAAAACCAAGATGGCCACGACAGTGACCTCTGGTTGCCCTCACTGCCACGCTCCCACTAGCACCATGACAGTTTACAAATGCCATGACAACATCAAGAAGTTATGCTATATGGTCTAAAAAGGGAAGGCATAAATAATCCTCTGCTTGTTTAGCATATCATCAAGAAATAACCATAAAAATGGGTAATCAGCAGCCCTCAGGGTTGCTCTATCTATGGAGTAGCCATTCTTTTATTTCTTTACTTTCTTAATAAACTGCTTTCACTTTACAGACTCGCCCTAGATTCTTTATTGCGTGTGATCCAAGAACCCTCTCTTGGGGTCTGGATTAGGGCCCCTTTCCTGTAACAAAATGAAAGCAAGTTTATTCAGAAATTTAAGAAACAAAAAATGGCTACCCCATAGGCAGAGCAGCGGCATGGGCTGCTGAATTGAGTCTACTTATAGTTATTTCTTGATTATGTGCTAAGCAAGTGGTGGATTTTTCATGGGTTTTCTGGGAAAGGGGTGGGTAATTTCAAGAAATGAGGATTCCTCCCCTTTTTAGTCTATATAGGGTAACTTCCCGACATTGCCATGGCATTTGTAAACTGTCATGGCACTGGTAGGGGTGTCTTTTAGCATGCTAATGCATTATAATTAGCATATAATGAGCAGCAAGGAGGATCAGAAGTCACTTTCATTGCCATCTTGATTTTGGTGTGTTTTGGCCAGCTTCTTTACCACACCCTGTTTTATCAACAAGGTCTTTGTGACCTGTGTCTTGTGCCGACCTCCTGTCTCATCCTGTGGCTAAGAACACCTAACCTCCTGGGACTGCAGCTCAGTAGGTCTCAGTCTTGTTTTATCCAGCCCCTATTCAAGACGGAGTGCTCTGGTCCAAACACCTCTGACATTCATATCCCCAAACTTTAATTTTTGTCCCTCCCGTTCCATGAAATTGCCAAAGACTCTGCTGGCTTCTCTCTCTCTTAGCTGCAAACATCTTCTTGGCTCTACACCAGGCTACTCAACTATTTGCTCAATACCAAGAATAGTCAAACGCCCTGAGGAAAAAAAGCAATTACAGATGTTATCTTCTTAAAGGTTTTCTTCTCTCTGAGCTCTTGTACCCTCAAATCCTAGTTCCTTCAGTAACTCTCTGATGCCTTCAAGCACTTTTTTTTTTTATCCTATCCAGCTTTTTAATTGTTCTCAGTAGGAGTATCTGCCTTCTGCAGGCTATTCCATCATAGCTCCAGAGCCTTATTCTAAAGTAATTCTTCAGATACTCTACATGGGATGATTAGTCTTCTGCCATTTACCATTTTCACTGAAAATATACTTATTATTTATTTCGTTACATATTTGACAACCACATATTTACCATTTTATAGATAGATCATAATTTATTTGTCCAATATCTTATCAATGAACTATTTTTTAAACATTTTATGAAAATGTTCAGCATGGAGAAAAACAGATATAGTACAATAAACACCCATGTATTCATCATCTAGATTCAACATGGTTAGCATTTTTGTCATATTTCTCTTCTCCCTAAATTCTTCAGCGTGTAATTTCTAAGAATAAGGATATTTTTCCTTCATTATCACAATATGTTGGACAGTTCTGTCTAGTGTTTTGGTGATTACAAAAAATGCTTTAAAGAATATCCATGTACTTATAGTCTGGATAATTTATGCTTGTATATCCACAGTACATATTCTAAGTAGGGAGGTTGCTGGTTCAAAGTGTAGGTGCATTTACAATTTTGATAAATAACTGGCAAATTGTTCTCCAGATAAGTTGCACCAATTTGCACTCCCAACAGTGTATGGGAGCTCCTTTGAAGGGGAGAGCTTTTGATGTTTCTCTTTGGGTGTCTCATCTGGTGATCTTGGCATCCTGTGATATACCAAGTATGTCAATTAGCACTTGAAAGTCACCATCTCTATCAAAGGCACTGAGGGCTTCTTAAATCCAGGAATAATTTTCAAAACTTTAAGTGTCCTCTAAAAGAAGGCAAACACCAAGAAGACATGAATTCTAAAATTTCAACTCTGATTGTCTAACTATACCCAGATCATAAAAAGACCCAGGAAACGTTCCTAGATGAAAGCGATTTCAGTTTCACAGAAGCATTATCAAAAGGCAAACAAAAGGAAAGAGGAAGAGAGAGCCAACCAAATTTGTTTAGTGAGTTTTTTAAGGAGCTCATTCCAGTGCTGTTTTAATCCTCTTTACATTTCCCTCTTATAGAGAACCAAATTAAATGTTTCATTTCACAAAGAAAAAATTATGATAACCTTGAAAATATTTATTTTAGATGAAAACAATGATTAATAAAGCTTAATTCAGATAAAATTAATTGATCCACTGTTATGTTAAACAAACTGTTTTAAACACTGCTGAGCATGAAAACTGAAGTGAAACAACCTTTCCATGAGGTAGTTAAAGCCATTTAAGTGTTGCCAGAAGGCTGACAGAGGGAATCAGTGGAGCAGGCATGTTTTCTGAATATGACTAGTTGTGTGATGAATAATTAATTTCAGCAGGATCTTTGTATTATTTTTCAGTTTTATGCCATGTTTTCAACCATCATTGAACATGATGCTCTCATACAACTTTATAACATTAGCAACTATCATTTGTAAAGAATCTACAAAATTGCCAAAGGGTTTGCATGTTTGTTTTCAATTTAATCCTCGGGTTATGCAGATAAGTAAACAAAGGCTCAGAAAAAAAAATATTTAAAGAGACTAATTTAAAAATAGCTAGGAATTTTTAAAGCTGAAATTAAACCCAGAATATGCCATTTAAATGTAAATATTATCTAATTTAAATATTAATGAAAGTTTGTAATAGAAGATACAAAAAATCACAGACCTAATAGCTACATTTATTTTTAAGAGATAGTGAATATTAATATTTTATATACACATATATCTAAATATCTACAATTGTTTGTCTTATGTCAAAATAATATTCATTTTATTTTTTTAACGTGTAGAAATAAAGTAGATCAGAAAAATACAACTTCCAAGTATGCCACTACTCAGAAATAATCAGTGTTCACATATTGTTAAATAGCTTTCCAGAATTATTTATATTGATGAGGTTCACACACTACCCCAAAGGATAGCACCTTGACATTTGAGAAAATAGCAGAAGCAGGAAAGTCTCTCTGACCTTCTCCCACCCTTCTCCCCTGAAGCAGGCCATAAAATAATTCACTGGCCTTCCTCTAAAGTAGTTCATAAGACCCTCATTCCAGAGAGGTACTGTCTATACCCAGAGGAAAGGAATGTAGCACAAGCACACAGGAAAGAATCTGAACAAACAGGCCTTGCTAAGTCTCCACCCCCCCGCCCCAGTTGATTACCATTTACATCATACTCTTTTGTCCTCCAATTATACTTCTGTGCAACTGTTCACAAAAATACAGTTTTTCCTGTTTTGGGGGATCTTTGTTTCTCTTTTTATTTTTTCTTTTTTTTGAGACAGGGTCTCACTCTGTCACCTAGGCTAGAGTGCAGTGGTACAATCATGTCTCACAGCAGCTTCAACCTCCCAAGCTCAAGGAATCCTCCCACTTCAGCTTCCCAGGTAGCTGGGAGGACAGGTACACACCACCATGCACAGCTAATTTTTTGTATTTTTTTTAGAGATTGAATTTCACCATGTTGCCCAGGCTGATCTCAAACTCCTGGGCTCAAGCAATCTTCCTGCCTCAGCTTCCCAAAGTTCTGTGATTACAGGCATGAGCCACTGTGCTCAGCCTGGGTCTTCATTTCTAAAGACTCCTGTGTCACATAAAACTTATATAAAATAAATTTGTTTCCTTTTGCTCGTTATCTGTTTTTTATCATAGGTCTTTCAGTCTTGAAAGAAAAGAAACTTTTCTCCCCTATGATAGGTACACATGAATTTTAGGGTGCTATGGTTTAAATGGGTCCCCCAAAATTTATGTGTTAGAAACTTAATTCTTAATGCAATAGTGTTAAGAGGGGAACCTTTAAGAAGTGATTAAGTCATGAGGGCTCTGCCCTTATGAATGAATTAATGCCACTATTGGAGGAGTTAGTTATCATGGGAGTGGGTTCTTGATAAAATCAAGTTTGGTCCTCTCTTGCTTGCTCTCTCTATCTTTCTCTCACTGTCACCCTTTCTCGTCCTCTTGCCTTCTGCCATGGAATGATGCAGCAAGAAGGTCCTCACCAGATGCTATAGCTTGATATTGAACTTTCCAGCCTCCAGAACAGTGAGAAACACATTTTCTTTTTTATAAATTACTCAGTCCCTGGCATTCTGTTATAGCAGCACAAAAAGGACTAAGACACAGAGTGACTAAATGTTTACTGTTGTGGCTTAATATTTTTATTTAGGTATATATTGAGTGTGGTTTTCATATCAATAAATATTTCCTGCTTGTAATTACTATGACAGTTTCTTCATCATTATAAAAATGACAAAGAACTTAAGAATTCCAGCAGTTTGGGTCAGGTGCCATGGCTCACCCCTGTAATTCCAGCACTTTGGGAGGCCAAGGCAGACGGATCACTTGAGCCCAGGAGTTTGAGACCAGCCTGGGCATCATGGCAAAACCTTGTCTCTATGAAAAATACTTTCCTTTTTAAATAACAATAAATAAATAAATAAATATAAAAAAAGAAGTCACGCAGTTTAAAGAATCAATAACCCTCATCAACAATTATAAAGTCTCATAGATATACAGAAATACATACATTTCTTTTCCATACCAATGCAAGCATACAATATGCACTGTTCTGCATTTTCCTTTGTTCACTTAATAATGTGTTATTGAAAATTTTCATTTCACTACCCACATAGAGTATGCCATTGGATGGATACATTATAATTACTTTACTAGAATTCTACTGATAAAAATTAATTTTTAGTACCTTTTTAGTATTATAAATATAAAAATATTCTTGCAATAAATATAACTACTAAGAGCAGTAGTAATCATCATGATATTATTGTCGATGTTATTATTTCTATGTTCCAGGTACTGTTCTAAGTGACTTACCTGTCAATATTTATTTTTTTTAATTTTTTTGAGATGGAGTCTGGCTCTGTCTCCCAGGCTGGAGTGCAGTGCAACTGCAACTTACTGCTTACTGCAACTTCCACCTCCCAGGTTCAAACAATTATCCCACCTTAGCCTCCCAAGTAGCTGGGATTACAGGCAGACACCACCACACCTGGCTAATTTTTGTATTTTTAGTAAAGACAGGGTTTTGTCATGTTGGCCAAGATGGTCTCAAACTCCTGGCCTTATGTGATCCTCCCGCCTCAGCTTCCCAAAGTGCTGGGATTACAGGCATGAGCCACCACACCCAGCCACATGTCAATAATTTAATCCTCACATCAACTTTATGAAGTAGTCACTATTATTACCTCAGTTTTACCCAAATGAGGAAAATGACGCATATAGAAGTTAAATAAATTACCCAAATTACACAGATGATAAATACATATGTATTTCCACATGTTAATAAATACATAGGATAATTTCTAAGACATGTGAGTCAAATAGAAACACATCTTAAATTTTGAATGATGTGGTCAAATTGTCCTTTAAATGAGGCTGTATTAATTATATACTCTCTTCAACAGAATATGAAATTTCTAGAATTCTTCCATTCACCAGTGTTGGGCATTATAAAACTTGGTAATATGCAACAGTTTAATAAGTGAACAAATCAAATTATTGTTTTGTTTATGGTACTTTCATTATGAATAATTCTAGCAATTTTTAGTATAATTTTTAGCTATTTGTAGTCCTTCTTCTGTGAACTGTCTATACCATAAATGTTGTTTGCTACTGAGTTGTGAACTTGTAGGATTGCCTAATATGCCAAAGAAAATAACCCTTTGACTATTATATATTTTGCAAATATGTTTTCCCAGCTTTGCCTTTTACTTCCCTTACAAAATTTTTGCAACTACCCTGTTGAGGTACTAAATTTAATTTTTATGTACAGTCCACTGCCTACAAAAAAGAAAATACTGCTTCACTTTTCTTTATTTATTCCCTTGCATCTGTCTTTATGCCTGCCAAACTTTCTCTCTCTCTGTCTTGTTCTCTGCCCCTCCCTGACTCTTTCCTTTCTTCATTTTCTTTCTTTCTACTTTGATCTCAGTAGAAACAGTTGAGTTAATCATACTGCTTAGATTAAAGAATACTATTATCACATCTGCATGTTATATGCCCTAATTGTTGCATTTTATTGTACACCTCCAACCCAGTCCCTACTACCTTTCCTGCCCTGTAGGATCCCATAAAAAGAAGATGCTGGATGCATGACCTTGGTAAAGGCTCATTTGGAGGGAAATTTGATGATTTCTGTTTATCAATCTAATTGTAATCTCTCTTTATATATACATACATGTAATTATCATGCACTTTGTCATTTTATCTTTTTTTATCGTTTAAACCATTTCTACTATCAAATAAGCTTCTTCTCCAGATTTCTTAGAAAACAGAATGAAACCTAAAAATTAAAAATTACTTTTCACATTAGGGATAAACAAAAACATTTAAAGTATGAGGATAGTAATTTATACTGGATTGCAAAATAAAAATACAGTGTATTGAGATTAATTATTTAACATTTTATAATTTACCTTTTGTTACTTTAAATAAAACATTTTAATTTACATAAATGACATTGTGCTATAGGCCTTTTTCTGTTTATTAATAGCTTCACACAACACTGTATTTTAAAATCTGTCCATATGGCTTTATATCCATGCATCCCATTTTTATTATTCATTATAATGAATGTGGGCACCTCTGTTGCTCATCTCAAACTGTGTCATGATAAGCATTCTCACCCTTGTCTGCCTATGACCTGAGTGAGTGGGAGCCTGGCTCATATGGAATACCCATTCTTCATTTCTCTAAGTACTGCCAGATTTCTCTCTCAAAAGACAGTATGAATTTACACTTTCAATAGCTGTAACATATTTTTTCTCTATATCTTGGTCAACACCAGAAATTATTCAACATTACAATCTTTGCCAATATTGGGTATAAAATTAGATTTCTTTTGAATTAGATTTATCTGCATATAACTAAGACTGAGAATCTTCTCAATTTTTGTTAACTGTTCAAGTTCCTCATCTTTTCAAAGTCTAATAGTTGTAGTAGTTGGCAGTTAATGATGAAGTGACTAGCAACTCAAGTTAAATATCTCAGGGTAAGCTTCTGAATCCAAGTTATGGTGTCTCAACTATATTTAAATTAGCAGCTCATTGTCTGTCTTCCTAGCTAGGACTGATATTCATTCAGATGCACTAATCTAACTGTATGGGTTTTTCACCTTGCTGTTCACTCTGATTGATCAGATACTACTTTTAATTATGCAAAATCTATATCAAATGAGCTGTTGATTATTTTTAATATTATCCTTGTTTCTAGCACCTAAAATGAAACAAGAGTCCTCTCATACCTTCCTTCTATCTCCCATAAAAACATTTTAGTAGCAATGTAACAAAATTATCTTAAACATTTGCATCTATGCCTATAAATTTGAAAATCAGCAAGGCAGAGAAATGGAATTTTGAGGAAATGGATTTGAAAGCTACAGAATAATTGCTCCTAAAACCAATAAGTGGCACTGTAAAATGGTTCAAACATTTGGAAAGAATTATAAAAATTCAAGTGATGGTTTCTTTGATCCAGCAATTGACTCCTAATTTGCTACCTGAAACAATTCCAAAGAAGAAAATTGGCTTTACCCAAAGATATTCGCTGCAGTCACCTCTATCTGGAGAGAAGAAAGTTATATTTAAAAAGTAGGTTAATTTGATACTAGTTAAAACGACGTGCACCTGAGTAAAGCCCAAACATGGAATTTGTCATTTTATTTTTCATTTTAATTTTATGTTACTATTTTTGTTATTTTAATTGTAAGTAAAGATTGAAAAAAGATTATCACTGAAAAGACATAATGTTTACTCTTAAGACATAATAAATGTAAAACTATCTTAATGCTATTAAGCAAGTCTTAAGGGATAAATAGGGGATAAATAGATGGAGCATGTTTGAACAAGGTAGAGGTGAACGATGAGAGAAATGATAGAGATCAGAACCTCTAACACGAAAATTCGGATTTTTAAGAAAAGCAATTTTGGTTTTATATATTATATGGATCTTCAAGAACTGATCTAAAATGAAATGTGTGTTGAACATTCTATTAAGAATCAGCACAGTGTCATGAAATGCTATCTGCATCCATAATTGTAAGACTCAAATTAAAATATCGACCCAACTTTGCTCCCTCAGCATCTGAACAACGACTTGCTTGTTAAGCCTTATTTTCTCTAAGACTGCTGAGTTGTGATAAAGAGGAAGCATTCACGAAAGCAGGTAAAGATTTCTCTTTTAGCATGTGTGACCCCAATCCATCTTTTGAGTGAATTCTCAGTTTGTGTGAGAACATAACCCTGCTCTTACATAAATCCGTATCTGAATGATGAAAGATAATGGATTAACTCTCTTCAGGTTTCATGATTGGAATAGCATGCTTATCTGTTTAAATAGGAACCCCTGAATGTCGACTAAAAATGTTGATGTGTTCATACATTGCAACCATATATCTTCCATGAAGAGAGTTCTGTAGCTGCTGGACTAGGACTATGAAGATGGAAATGGTATTGTCTGTATACTGATGATTCCTAAATATTAATTCCCAATTTAAAACTCTCTATCTCTGGAACTCAACTCATACAAATCAATTACCACCTGAGCCACTTCCAGCCAGGTGTCTTAAAAACACCTGAAAAAAATTGGGTTCTATACTGAATACATCACTTTACTGTGCAAATATGCTCTCCAAAATCTCTGTCCCACTGAGTGACACCACTATCTCTGCCTTACCTCCCAAGCCAAGTGATTCTTGGTTTCTCACTCTCCCTCACTTCTCACAATAAAACTCTCACCAAATCCTGGTATGTCATCTATGTATCAGTATAATCCATCCAGTTCTCATCTGGAGACTTACCATACTTGGTAATTTTAAATGAGACTTTTAATGGGACTTACCATACTTGGTAAAAATTGAATTTTTATATATTAATTTGCTTAAATCGCTGAACAATAAGCTCTTTGTAGTTGTTGTTTTGCATATAATTGTGTTCCCAGAATCTAGCCCAGTGTCTAGCATATAGTAAACATCACATAAACATTTTAAAATCACTGAAACTTTCAAGTGATGAAACTTGAAAATAAATCAAAATGCATAGAAGATAAAATTCTACTAAAAGGTAAAATATTTTCAAAAGCTGAAGATACAGATGAATATAAACAGAGTCCATTTGTTTCATCTGACCTTTTAAATAAAATATGTATTCACTCCTTTTTATGCTGAAAACTGTGTTGTATATGCCTGTAAAATGTGTTTCTTTATAACAACTCTGTAAGTTCCTTACACATCAAGTACTAAAGATTGAAAAGGCTCAGGTACCTCACAAATAACAGTACCTCCACTATTATCATACTTGTTTTTCACTAAACCCTTGGGAAATAAATGGGGATTTAAAAAATATTATTATTTTACAAATAAGAAATAAAGACTTAAAGAAAATAAAAAATCAAATGCAAGTTTCCTTGATTTTTATTCGAAGTTATTAATATTATGAAATTTATAAAACAGATTGTCAAAGGGCTGGCTAATGCCAGCCAAACCTACCTAGAAGATGATGGAGAAAAACACTTCTTGTTTCATTTTAAGAATGAATCCATGAGTCATAGCCATAACTGCATTTTCCAGACTACATCTCTAGATGATTTACCTGGTAATATCTCCAGAAAATTTGCCTTATTGTATTAAAAATTGTGATTAGAATTGACTTCTTAGTTTTAAAGTGACAAGTTAAAATAAAAAATTAAATGGGCATATCTGAATTTTTGCATTACTCCACATAGCACAAAATCATACGAGGGGATGTTATTTTGGGTAGAAAAATTCTATACCAAAAAAGGGATTTTATCACTGTATTAGTCCATTCTCATGCTGCGATAAAGAAATGCCCAAGACTGGGTAATTTATAAAGAAAGGAGGTTTAATTGACTCACAGTTCAGCATGGCTGGGGAGGCCTCAGAAAACTTACAATCATGGCAGAATACAAAGCAGAGGCAGGCACTTTGTTCACAAGGCAGCAGGAGAGAGAGTGAGTGTTAGCCGGGGAAATGCCAGATGCTTATAAAATCATCAGATCTCATGAAAACTCATTCACTATCACAAGAACAGCATGGGGGAAAACATGGTCTCTCCCTTGAGACATGGAGATTATCAGGATTATAATTCAAGATGAGATCTAGATGAGAACACAAAGCCTAACCATATCAATCACCAAAACACAAAGATATTTGAGTTTTGGTTTGCATCTATTCCTTACTGGAAACTTGTACTAGCAGTTTTAGTTCAATCTATTGGAAATTTGGTAAAAAGTCACCAATAAAAACACAATACATTGTTCCTGACCGTAAATTCTGAATTTACAAAATGGGTCAGCAATGCTGACATGCATATTCATTAGTTTTTGTAGCAAAGTGATTTAGCAAACAGTTTTAGAAACCAAAATTTTGGATTCTAGTTCTATCTCCAAAATGAGCTATTTTAGTGTACCTAAACAAGTTACATACATTGCCTAAACCTCAGTTTTATATTTTGTAGATTTCCTATGATTATTTCAAATACTATGCATCATACAGCTGACAAAGTGCCTGGCATATAAGATTTATTAATACATTTATCAGCAGTTATTAAGAGCAGAATTATAAACTGTCAAAGTTAAGAGGGCCTTAATAACCACACGCTCTACCCCTGCATTTTATCGGTTTGTAAACTGATTCCTAGAGAGTAGGAAACAGGTGATCCAAAGTCACGGAGGTAGGCTTTCAGTGCAGCAGTGAGTTTTAAGCTTTGCAGTGCATCAGAATTACCTGGAGGGCTAATTGAACCACTGGTTGCTGGGCCAAAGATTTTTGCATTTCTAACAAGTTCCCAGATGTTGCCAGTGCTGCTAGTCCAGGGACCACACTGCAGTGATCTTTCCACTACACTCCACTAACCTACTTCATATCTCTGTGGTCATCAGGGTGGATTGATGTCCACACCAGTCAGCCTAGGCTTTGTGTTTCATGAGTCAGAGTTGGAAAAAAGTTTTTTAAATGTAAACTAGTTTTATTACATGTTAACACATTACATTCATCAGCCTAAAGATTAATAAATTAAGTCTATGTAGCTTCCTTAAGGTCTTACACATGGGAAGGGACAGAGCATGACTTCAACACCTGCCTGTGTGACATCCCAGCCTACAGCCTTACTGCTGTTTCAAATCTGGCATTCTTTCCAATATCCTGCACTGAGTAAGACCCTACTCCTCAATGGGCAGTATTAACAAGCATCAAATTGGTAGTAGGGGTAGAGGTGAGGATTATGCATTTAAATGACACCTGCCTTTGGGAAGTCAGAATCCACTGGGGAGACAGACATGCACTCAGTAGAAACCAAAGCACACAATGGTTCAAGGCTGCACCATAGGAAGTATTAAGCAAGGGCAGGTGGTAGAGGGAAAAACAGTAGAGCTTGGGTGGGGCTCAGAGGTAGAATAATATATTTGGAGGCAGTCCAGCTACAGGAAGGCATCACAAAGAGCCATGAGTTGAACCTCAGCCCCAACACCTTCCATGGGGTTACCTGGAACAAGGCATATTGTCTTTCTGTATCTTTTTTTTCTCTTCTGTAAATGTGGGATTATGATAGTGTCTGCCCCACAAGGCAAGTACCAGGCTGTAAGGCCTATTGAGACAGCCAGGTAGGAGGCAGTCACTGGAAAAACTACAACAGGCCTGCGCACTTAGGTAGAGCCTCAGGATGTTTCCCATTTGCAGCGGGGGGGATCCTGGCCCATCCTCTTCCTGTGTGGAACCTGAGATTCAAGCTGTGGGTGGGAAGCCCTCTAGCAGGGACTCTGGCCTAGTGAGAGTCCCTGTCTCCCCCTTTTCTTCCTTTTCACCCAATGAAACACTGCTTTACTCACCCTTCAAATAGACAGCAAGCCTAAATTTTCATGGTCGTGGGACAGACAAGGACCCCATCTTTAGCTGATAACTTTAGAGATTATAACATTGGAATAAAGGAAAATGTATAGGACTCATAAAGAGCTGAAATGTTCATTAATACCAAGCAAAACAAGAGTTAATTAAATGGACTGAAGTCAGAAAGCTGAAGCAAATCTTTTTGACTTCTGCTTAAAATATTACTGATCCTTGTTTTGTTTTTCAAAGTCAAAGAAACTTATTTTAAGCTATTTACAGCCTTTAATAATTGAATAAGGTATAATCCTATGAACAAAATTTAGAGAATGTTTGTTTCTCTCCTCCTGTTTCCTCTAGAATTTTGAAACTATCTGTGAGTATTCTTATGGCAATATAGTTGTTTGCATCAGTCCAATAAGAATTCATTTTTCTTTTGCAACAGAACACAATTGGAGAAAGTGGTTATTTTACCAAGGCTTTGACTGAAAGAGTATGTGTCCCTTTAAGGAGTCAATCTCAACTTGCAGAGCCAATAAAAGCCCAGCGGGGAAAGTGGCCTCATACCCTTGCCTATGCAGTCCCTGTACAGGGTTCCTGGCCCATGACCAGTAAAGAATGTCACTTTCTAACAGGTCTAGGAGCTCCAAGTTTATCTTGGGACCTTAAGAGGAGAGAATCACCCAACTCACAGGTGTTTGAGGATGAAAACCCATGGTTGGGCTCAGCTTTAAAAGGTCTTATCTGAGATTCCTTGTGGAACAAACTTCCATCAAAGCCAATCCAAAAGTCCTATGTAGAAATAATTATTCTTATTGCACTTTATGCAGATAATCAGGCCAAGTATAAGACTAAAGTATATTTTGCAAACAACTCGGTCCTATTAAGACTTGGGTTTTTTTTTTTTTTTTAGCAAAAATGAGGACTAGAGAGAGAAAAATTATGTTTCAAAACTTATGAATTTGTCATTAAATTCTAAACTCACTAGTTTTTCAGTTTTTACCTACATTTTAGACTAACCCTGCTTGTTCCTGTGAACCAACCAGAAATCTCCAGCTGCAGCTCAGAAAGAACAAAAGGGATGGGTAATATAAAAATCTGGATCAGTATTCCTGCAAATCTTGCCAGGTGATAGGAATAAATAAATAAACTCAGAGATTTCTTTATGGGAAAGTAAGACCAAGGGAACGAACCAGAGCCAAGCACCATGCACCCAAATCCTAGCAAGCATAACTATAGCTACCAGTTATCTGGGTGTGTCACAAGACACGCTTTCCTCTCTTTTTTTGGAGGAGGACTCAGGTCCACAGTTTCACTTTAGCATTTGGCTTATGATAAGGAGTGAATGCAACCCCCTGAGATACATTTTTGTCCCAGACTCAATTCCAAGCTTTGGGTCAAAGCCCTAGGAAAGAAAACTGGATCTGAGGAATCCAGAGGCAAATGGTAAGAGAGGTTAAAAGGCACAGCACAGGTGAGTGTGGCTGATTGCTGCCAATTGAGCCAACCCCATGGTTCCTGCTTCCTGGATAAAGTCCGCATTAGTATCTATGGCATAAATGAGGTCTAGGGAACTCCAAGGCTACTGACAGCAGTAGGGGACGAGGCATAGGTCAGAGCAGATAATTCCTATTCTCTAGGCCCTCCCTGCTTCATGGGTGCAAGCCACCTTTACACCCATGGCGGTGCCTGCCAAAGTCACCAGAACTCAGGGACGCAAGGGTGGAAGAAAGAAAAAGGACGCTCTTTCCTTCTCCCTTATGTACTCTGGGTATCTGCTAGGAAGAGAAAGGAACCAGGGATGCCTGCTCCCATCTTTCTAGATGGGCAGCCACTCATCATCAGTCTGTACCCCTTTTGAATGCAGCATAAACCTCTGGGACGCCTTTGAACAAGAATGCCTTCTATTTTCTTCCCTCCTTCTCAGTTCTCTCTTCACTAATAGGTAATTGTGTCTCCATAAATGGGACACTCTCCTCAGATGCATCCTCCAAACTGGAAGGAGTTAATTTCCCACATTTTTTTTTTTTTTAGAGACAGAGGCTCACTCTGTCGCCAAGGCTGGAGTGCAATGGCACGATCTCAGCTCACTGCAACCTCCGCCTCCCAGGTTGAAGTGATTCTCCTGCCTCAGCCTCCTGAGTAGCTGGGATTACAGGCGCGTGCCACCATGCCTGGCTAATTTTTGTATTTTTAGTAGACATGGGGTTTCACCATGTTTGTCAGGCTGGTCTCGAACCCCTGACCTCATGATCCGCCTGTCCTGGCCTCCCAAAGTGCTGGGATTACAGGCATGGGCCACCATGCCTGGCCGATTTCCCAAATCTTAAACTTACTGGTTTAGGATTGGGCTCAAGGGAAGGGAACCCAGAAGCCCAACATGCCGGCAAAAGAGTAAAGTTTCTTTGCCAGTCAAACTTTTGGCCTCCCTCTCCCTGGGCAAACTGGTAAAAGGCCTCAAAATTTTTTATCTGTCCTTACCTCCCCTTTGTTTCATTTTGATACATGTTTTCTGATAACCCGGTTTGTCTGTTCTTGCCTTCAGGCCATCAAACTCCAAACGGTAATAAAACCAGATCCTTGGGCAATGGCCCCTTTGGCTGGGGACTCTTAACTAGGCCTCTGAGGGATCTCTGACTGCTTTTTCCCCAAAACAGTGACCCCTGTCAACAGGAAGCAGTTAAGATCTTTTTTTGTCCTTATTCTTAATCTAACAGCAGTTAGATGTACTTCTTTAGAGCAGTGAATGAGACAGCCAGGCTGGCGGGGGGTGGTCCCTGAAAAAACTCCAACTGGACTGCGCACTTGGGTGGAGCCTCAGGAAGTTCGCTGTTTGCAGTGGGGAGGAGCCTGCCCCTTCCTCTTCCTGTGTGGAACCTGAAATTCAAGCTGCAGGCAGGAAGTGCTCTAGCAGGGACTCTGGCCTAGCGAGAGTCCCCGTTTCCCCCTTTTCTTCCTTTCCACCCAACAAAACCCTGCTTTACTCACCCTTCAAACCATCTGTGAGCCTACATTTTCATGGTTGTGGGACGGACAGGGACCCCATCTTTCACTGAACTAAGGAAAAGTCCTGCAACACTGTAAAAGATAGAACTTTTAAAATATAAAAAATATAAAAAAGATTTTTGTTTTTATATTTTCCTTCCTTTTTTTCCCTCAACAGTGGTTCACCAGGACCTGGCAAAGTATAAGCCATATTGTAGACATTCTATAAACATTTATTAAATAAGCTAATGAGAACAGATATGGAAATTAAATTAGATAATAGATGCAATGGGTTAATACAGGACCTCTTTCTTAATAACACCCTCAATGGATGCTACTTATTGTTATCATTTTTATTAGATGGTAGAAATGAGTATTGTAAAATCAAAAGATATCTGAGACAAGTCTCAATTAATTAAAAAGCTTATTTTGCCAAGGTTAAGGACATGACTGTGACACAGCCTCTGGAGGTCCTGACAACATGTGCCCAAGGTGGGCACATGTTGCCCAAGGGCTAAGACTTGGTTTTAGACATTTTAGGGAGACATAAGACATAAATCAGTACATATAAGATGTACATTGGTTCAGTCTGGAAAGACAGGACAACTGGAAGCAGGGGCTTCTAGGTGATAAGTGTATTCAAAGATTTATAGGTGCATTCAAAGATTTTCTGATTGGCAGTTGGTTGAAATATTATCCAAAGACTCAGAATCAATAGAAAGGAAATATCTGGGTTACAATAAGGGCTTGTGGAATCCAAGGCTCATATCATGCAGATGAAGCCTCCAGGTAGCAGGCTGCAGAGAGAATAGATTATAAATGTTTCTTATCTGACTTAAAGGGTCTGTTCTATCAGTCTTAATGTCTGTGTTGATATTAATGGTTTTCAGGCATGTCCAATTCCCCCTTCCCATTATGGTCTGAACTAGTTTTTCAGGTTAACTTTGGAATGTCCTTGGCCAAGAGGAGGGGTCCATTCCAATAGTTGGGAGGTTAGGATTTTATTTTTGGTTCACAGTATCAAAGAATGAAAAACTTAATAAGTAAAGATATGAGGACCTAAAGTTATATCAACACAACTGTTTCTGAATTGGTTACATGATTAAAAATAGCATTTTCTTTTTTAAAAGATCATTTGCTTAATACATCAGTACTAACATAACAAAGTCTAAATCCTCACTACTGTTTGATACTTACATACACAACTGCATAAGTATGCTAAATTACTAATATCCTATGTTTTTATTCCTATTGTTATTTATCAATCTTCTTTGTTCACTCTGAGAAAGGAATTACTGCATAACCACCATGGTATGGCCAGCCTCATGTCTATAAAACTCTTTCTCTACTACAATGCTGGAGTCTTTCTTTATGCAGTGGGCAGAAAGAACCTCTCAGATGGTTACAAATTTGGAGGCTTGTCCAGAATTGCCCTTGTGGCTCCCTGCCTGCAGTTCAGTAGCCCCCCACCAGCAAAGAATCCAGAGGCCAGCCTAAGTGGCTGCCTAGACTGGAGACTGACTCTGGCACCATCTCTACCTGTGGGGCACTGCCCACCCATGATGCATGGATTTAATTGCAGGAAAGAAATAGTTCCTAGAAAGAGGTTTTTAAACTGGTCTGGTGGGTATTCTAGGTGCTGCCAACATCTCCTTCCTTCTCCTGATTGGTTCAGCTCCTTAGGGGTCTTGATTCAGCTTCTTTGGAGGTCTACCTGAATAGTAGGAATAGTCTTGGTTCAGGAGATTTTTCCTCAATTGAGAAGTTTTGGGGAGATTGCTCAGATGGAGAACAGGAGTTTAGTTTGGAAGGAATACTCATGAAATTCTTGTTTAGGGATCTTGGTTTGGAAGACCTTCTGTCTGTCTTTGTGTGTGTGTCTGTACATGTGGAGGGGCTCTCTAAAGAATGCTGATGGAGGTCAGCAGGCCTAACTCAAAGAACCCTCTTTAAGTCTGTTCACATTCAATGAGCCCTGAAGGAATTGTTAGGGGAAGTGCAACAGGCCTGACTCAGGGTGACCATTTGCTCCTTCATCTTGTCCATAGTCCTGCACTTCTGGTTGGAAGTTATCCCTCCCATCTTTGAGGGGATCAAAGAAAATAGGGACTTATGGAGGCAAGTTTGAACCCTGCTAGGTTAATATTGGGTACTAAGCAAGGTGACTAGTGTCTGTTTTGTTACAGTATTTTATGTCAGCTGGGATGGAAAATGTTAACTTGGTTCCCCCATGCAGCCCACTTGATAACATCTTGTAAAATTGAGAGGGTTTTTCCTATGGTTCCATGAAACAGAAAAAAAAGTAATTTTCCTTCACAACTAAGGTGTAGCCAGCAGGGTTACTAGGGCCACTCAGGAAAGGGAACCCACAAACCTGGCGTGTTGGCAAAGGGTAAGAATTTCTTACCAGTCAGGCTTCTGGCCTCTTGCTCTCTCTGTGCAAACTGGTTGAGTGAATGTTAAGAAATCACTGTTTACTAATGAGAAAAAGGATTTATGAGGCTAGTCTGAGGCTGTAGTGAATCTGATGTACCTTGTGCTATGAATTTGTCTTTCTATGCTGTTCTGTCATAAAGAACGGTACCACAGGATAGAACATGGGCTTAGGACCTGTATAAGCCCACTGTTCAAGCCAGCCTATCAGACTGGTCAATTACAAACTTTGCTGTGGGTCCCGGAAACAAAAACTAAATGTGGTCTCCCTCTTGTTTTACATCCTTGAGAGCATGACTTTGTGACCATGTGAGGGTACTCTCTCTTGAGCTCCACCATCCAGAGTGCAGGAATTTTCGAGGCCATGTCAGGACCGGGAGTCAGAGATGAGTCAGCACACTCTTCATCATGAATGTGTTGAGCCCTTGGGTGAATTTTATCTGAAAAGGTCCCATCCCTATAGGGCTCTTGTCATCTCTTGCTATCTTTTTTTATTTTCTCTCTTTTTTTTTTTTTTTGGAGACAGTCTTGTTCTATCACCCAGGCTGCAGTGCAATGGCATGATCTCAGGTCACCGCAACATCCGCCTCCCAACTTCAAATGATTCTCCTGCCTTAGCCTCCCAAGTAGTTGGGATTACAGGTGCCCACCACCACACCCAGCTAATTTTTGTATTTTTAGTAGAGACGAGGTTTCGCCATGTTGGTCAGGCTAGTCTCGAACTCCTGACTTCAGGTAATCCACCCACCTCAGCCTCCCAAAGTGCTGGGATTACAGGCCTGAGCCACCATGCCTGGAATCTCTTGTTATCTTAAGCCCATTTTTGAGAGTGAATTCTTGGGGATCATGGAGATGCCTTTTCTACCCCCTTTCTGGAAATACCTTTTGTTTATATCATAAAAAACCTGGAAAGATCTCAAAAGGCCAATCTACAATAGTGGTGTTACTTGCAGGAGTAGTTGATAAAATTGCGTATCTTAAAACCTCCAGAATCATGGCTGTCAATCATTTATGTCTGCGCCTTGGCAGAACTCAGGCTCTGTTTCACCTCCCAGCTTGTTGACCTCCATTCGCATTACAAAAGCAGTTGAGTTTTGGGCAAGGCCTATTATCATTTACACTGTAGCCTAAACATCTTGCAAAGCTAGCTCAGCCCAATAACCCAGGAAAAATTAAGGGAAAGTCAAGATGGGGGGTGGGTTAGCTTAGCTTACTATAACAATTTTTCTTACTGATACGATTTTTGCAAAGGCAGTTTCAGTTGCACTGAGAGACTTACACACTGTAATCTTTGTGCTGAAGAAACACTTTCATTATCATTGATTTAGTAGTAAAGGTAAAAGTTTAGCTATGCTCCCTTTACCTGTTTTTGTTGTTCTTCAAGGGTTGTTTGGTTTGGTGTGGAGTAGCAGTTCTTTAGGTTTGCTTTTTCTGTTTTTCATTTACGAGTTTAAACTCTTTGAATATAGAATAAACTTCAGAATATGTATATATTTCTTCTTACAAAGAAAAGGATTTCTTAGATAACTTGAACTGTAGACAAAAGAAAGAACACCAAATTCAAGCAAAGATTTTTGTGTGTGTTAAAACTTCTATGTGATATTTAATGTGCCTTATCTTCTTACTTTATTTTACAGGCTTAAAAATAATGAGGGAAATCAAACTTTATCTTTTAACGGGTAAATGCCAAAGGAAGTCCTTTATTAGTTGGTGCTAAGAGTTTGGATGTTTTTTTTTTTTTTTTTTTTTTTGCGGTGGTGGGGAGAGGGGGAATAAGTAGAAAGATAATTTAGCTAGAGAGCTTATAAAGGAAGTTAGTATTTTAGTTTCCAATGAGCTCATTATTTTGCATTTTCTCCATTGCCGTGGAATTCATATTTAACCGTAGCAAGTAACCAGAGGTGTCACTGCAAAATAAGCCATGTGATTCAATAACAAATCTTTGTTTATTCTAAAATAAACATTTTTTGTTGTTGTTTATCTCATTCATTATTGTTACTTCTGTCAGAGGTGTGTGAACCAGAGCAACTCCATCTTAAATAGGGGCTGGGTAAAATGAGGCTGACACCTACTGAGGCAGGAAACTAGGGTCTGGATGCAGGGAACATAAGGCCAATCCACGCTTCAGCTATGACAGGAAATACCCTCTCCATAGGGCTTACGTGGGGTAAATGACTTCGTAACTTTACTTCATCCTCTCCCTTTATATAGGGCGTACTCCAAGTAACCAATGGAATCCTCTAGAGGGTATTTAAACTCCCAAAAATTCTGTAATGGGGCCCTTGAGCCCCTATGCTGGGGGCCACTCCCACACTGTAGAGTGTACTATCATTTTCATTAAATCCTTTATTCCTTCCTTGCTTTGTGTGTTTTGCCCAATTCTTTGTTCAAGATGCCAAAAACCTGGACACCCTCCACTGGTAACACTACTGCACTGCATTCCCAGACAGTTTAGACATTCTTCTAAGTCACAGGATACAATAAGAAGGAGTTTGGCATAAGTTGCAGGTCATAAAGACCTTGCTGATAAAACAAGTTGCAGTAAAGAAGCCGGCCAAAACCCATCAAAATCAAGATGGTGACAAGAGTGACCTCTGGTCGTTCTCACTGCTATGCTCCCACCAGCACCATGACAGTTTACAAATGCTATGGCAACCTCAGGAAGTTGCCCTATATGGTGTAAAAAGAGGAGGCATGAATAATCCACCCCTTGTTTAGCATATCATCAAGAAATAACATAAAAATGCGCAACCAGCAGCCCTCAGGGCTGCTCTGTCTATGGAGTAGCCATTCTTTAATCCTTTACTTTCCTAATAAACTTGCTTTCATTTTACTCTATAAACTAGCCCTGAATTCTTTATTGGCGCAAGATCTAAGAACCCTCTCTTGGGGTCTGGATCAAAAAAAAAAGTAACAAAATTTGTCTTGTATACTTCAGCACAGGACTCAAAGTATCTCCCTGTGGTTCTATGAGAAAGGAGCTGTCGGTAAGGAAAAATAATTTGCCCTTCCACCCTTCATAGGTTCTTAGCTGGGACTTCCTGTAACAAAAGACAAATTAACAAGAGAACATCAAACAGAAGTTTAATAACATGCATACCTCCTGCATACATGGCAGATAACACAGAAAAAATTACTAAATCACTACAGTAGATTTTCAAAGAGATTTCTTAGACTTTAGCTTCAAATATCCATTGTTCTTTGAAACAAAGAAAGGAGTGGGGAAAGGCCTATCTAAGTGTAAAACAAAGTAAGATATACTATGCAGATTTAAATGTGATGCCTTCTTTACTGACTAAGAGTCTTTAGTGAATTAGCCTTGTCTTTCTGGGACAGAGAGGGAGATTTCAAAATTATTTTTATTATAAACCTATAAATTTCTCTTTTACTTCTACAAAAGTAGAATGTCAAAAGTTTTTTTAAAGTTTCTAAGCTCCTTGAATATGGTTGCTGATCATGATTACTTGCAATTTGAAAAATTCTCAATAAACATTTGTGGAATTGTTTTGAATATAACTGATTGGCATAATGACATACTACTGTCTACAGTTATCACTAAGAACAAATTAATGTAATTTACATCACTCCAAAAATGATCTTCACAAAGACTTGAGTGAGTATGTCACGGCATCACAGAACATGAGTTTGGGAATAACCTCAATTTCTAGAATTCCTCCATATTCACCTTCTTATAAAAGTCACAGAGTAAATGTTGCTGACACTGAATATTTCAGGTACATAATTTCTCTTCCTCCTCCTGTTGATGTTCCTCTCACAAACATGATTTAGTCTTTGGCCTCAATCTTGGTAACAGGTTCTATAGTGGCATCTCACATTTTTGGGAATTAGAAATAGCAGTTGATCTCTTAAAGACTGACATTCTTGTCATGCAACTGGTTATAAAATTTGTTCAAAGAAAAACTTGAGCTGAATTAAATTTAAAGGAGTTTAATTAAGCAATGAACAATTCACAAATCGGGCAGCCTCCCAAGCCAGAGTAGGCTCTGAGAATCCAGCGCAGCCATGTAGTGGAAGAAGATTTATAAACAGAAACAGAAAATGACATACAAAAAATGGGAGTGAGGTACAAAAACAACTGGATTAGTTACAGCTTGGTGTTTGCCTTGTTTGAACACAGTTCAAATAGTTGGCTACATTTGCTTGGCCAAAATCTGTTGATTGGCACAACTGTAGGCTATAGTCTTCTTACACCTGCACTTGTTATAGTTCACAATGTAACGAACTTAAAATATTTCAGGCCAAACTTAAAATATGTAAGGAGGCAGCTTTAGGCTAAACTTGAGTTAACAAATTCATAAAGAGAGGAGGAACACTCTTATCCTACATTTTTTTGAAATTTAAGATAGTTCTCTTTATTTAAACATAAATATTTTCATTATATTATATTTGTGCCAGTTATTAAGTAACTGTTGGGGCTCCACACCAACTTTACCTCAGCTCTGTAATGCTGGAGCTGAAACTCCGCAAACTGTACTCTTGCGTTGCCAGCTGTATCTGTTAGGCTCTGCCAGAAGAGGACAGTAGAGGGAAGCTGGCTGGAGGAGAGGGAGATTTGCTCTTTCCTGTTTGTTTCTGGACAGCCTAGCATTAGAATGAACAACAACCACATCTTTCTTTTTTATCCTGGCAGCAGCAGTGGCAGCAGCTCTATTCACTTTGCAATTTTTTCATCACTTACAAAACCAGCCTCATGCTCTCCTGACCTTACAGACACCAGGCAGGCCAGCCTGTGCTCTGCCGTGAGGGGTCTGAGTTTCAGCTCTGCAGGGCTCCTCTTTTAGGTTATTGTTTTAATAATTCAGACTTCCTTCCTTTGCTCCCCCAGCCCTGGGAATGACAGTTGTTTCCTACAATTGCTACTACTCTGATATCTTAAAGTTGGCTTTTTACCATTTCAGTTTCCTGCTAAACACCTTTGTATTGACAAAGATTCTTTTCTTGGCCAAACCTTAGTCAAACTCCCCTGAATCTTCTCTTCTACAGGGCCTGTTCATGTACTTTCTTTGTGGAGTCCAGTTTTAGCAAGAATCCTGCTAAGTCAGCTTAGCAGAACTCCCAACCCTATGATACAGACAGGAGACAGGGAAATACTAGGTAGAAGAGGATGGTTCCCCAGCAAAGGCCCCACCCTCACACCTGGATACCCATGGCCCTAAATTCCTGTTTTCACACCCAAAACTTGCCTTTTGGCCTGCCAAACCCCTTATCCTGTACCCATATAAAACCCAGACCCCAGGCTTCAGGGACAGACAAGGAGACAAGCAGACAAGCAGATGAATGTTAGAACGGTGCGGAAGAGAATGAGAGAAGGAGCATCTGAACATCAGGAGGAGTTCAGCTGGGGACAGTCAGAGAATCAGCCACTGGAAAGCCAAACTCCAGAGGAAGGTCATTTTCCAACTCCATCCATGTCCAGCTCTGCTTCCATCCCACTGAGAGCCACCTCCACCACCCAATAAATCCCCGCATTCACCATCCTTCAGGTCCATGTGTGACCCAATTCTTCTGGGATGCTGAACAAGAGCTCGGGATACAGAAAGCTATCACACTGGCCCTCTGCCCTTGCAAAAAGGCAGAGGGTCCACTGGGCTGGTTAACACTTAAATCATCCATGGACGGCAACACTAAAAGAGCACACTGTAACACATGCCCATTTGAGCTCTTGCGCCAGTCCGTCTGCATGCTCCCACTCCCGTAGGAGTTTGAGCAGCAGTGGCGACTAAATAGATGAGCCACACCCCTGTTGCACGCTCTGTGAGGGGGCCCAGGGAACTCTCCTGTTTCACCTTCATATTTGGTATCAGATCAAACTCTTCATCTCCACTATCCCAAGATGACATCTGGTCATCCTGCCCTGCCTTCAGCAGGAATCCTGTTTGGCCAGTTCAACCAGAATCCCCCCAGACTTGATGTCTCCTCTTCTTAGTAGTTTTCCAGCTATCAATTTCCCCATACCCCCAACTTGCTCCTTGGCTATAAATCTCCATTTTGTTCTAATTATATTTGGAGTTGAATCCAGTTCTATTTCTATAGAACTGGAATCTCTCTTCTGCTACTGCAATAGTTTTTGTTTTGTTTTTCTTTAATAGACTCCATCCTCACTGGTTTAATTTCTGTCCAGCTCTAGTTATCCTTAACAGTGTCTAGTTAAATTATCTCTGTTCAAATAACTAGTATGTTCTGTCTCCTGATGGTACCCTGATCTGACACAGTATTGGATAATCAAAGTAATGAAATAAATACTTATTTTAAAAATATATACCTGAGCTATAAGTATTTAGCTATTAAAACATTAAACTAATATAAAGCCAAATACACATAGAATCATAGAATAATGATGCATTTCAAAAAACATAAAAAGTTAGAAATATTAATATTCTGAGAGGGCCATAGAGCTATGCTGAAAATCTCTGAATTCATGTTGAATTGTAACTTCAAAATTGCATGAGGACGCTAAGTTGAGCAAAAGATTAACCAATTTTGGCACTTCAGTACCTGAGACAGAGGAAGTAACTGAAGGAATAAATTAGAACAAAAAGGGGAAAAAAGAAGGAAGAATATGTGGATTAAGTATCCTAAGTTTTAAATATAATATGTCATTTTTGTGAAGTTATAAAAAATAATGTAAATTCACAGAAGAAAAATTGGAAAAGAAAGAGACAAACAATAAATCCAAAATCTCCACAAGCCTTCTACTGTGCAATTGAAGTTAACTTTGTGTTCAGGTTTTCAATTTTCTTCTATATGATTACAATTTTTTCACTGTTTTATAACTTTATTCTTTTATTTAATAAGATAGGATCTAAGACAGTAAGTAAATCAAATCTGTTGATATTTTGAACATTATTAATATGTTCTCTCTCTTACCTTATCCATCTTCCTGCAGGGAGTTGAACATATGTTTCAGAAGAAATGAAAAGGGAAAGAACAAAGCAGTAATCAGCTTCTGATAAGAAAACTAGGATTTTGCCACAAGAAAATTAGCTTGAGAGGCAAGCATTTTGAGACAGGATTTTCAAAATTTCTTTATCTCCTCTATTTAAAATTGCAGCGGCCATGCCTGACAGATACATACTTACAGAGTTCTCCCACAGTTTGGCAGAGATAGACCTTCTACACAGCACAATAAATTCATAAAGCTTTTCTCTTGATGATAGGAGGCTATGACAGAGGAGATGTAATAGGAAAAGAGAAAGACAGAAAAAAAGGCATTGAGACATGCAGATAAATGGCCCTGTTTCATCTCGGGTTTGGCCATGACCTGTTGACCAGGGAGATGTCGCTCTTCCTGAGCCATTCTTAGTTTCCGTGTGATAGACACAGGATTCAAAGATGTTGTGAGTCCTGCTGTGGAGCATGTTGAAGGGCACCAGGAAGGGAGCAAGGGGAGTCTCTGGCAGCCGCCACAAAGCACTTCCTCTGAACTGATCTACAGCAGAGACCCAGCCAGACGTCAGTCTTCTTCTGCCAGGGAGACACAAGGTAAGCACAGCAGAGTCAGCCAAAGAGAACAGAGGCCCAACATAGCTGAGAAGGATGGGCTTATGACTTATATTAGTCAAAATTTTCTGTCTTGAATGCCAGCAGGGCCAACAATTCAGGCAGAAGAAACATTGTCCTGAAGACCAGCAGACTAAGCATAAGTTAAAAATCACCACGAAGATTAGAGGATCATTTTTCCCCTCCAATGCCGTGTGTTCTCCTAAATCACCTCCTGGATGCAATTTCAAACATATCCCATCTGAGAGAACGAAGCATGAGGAGGGGAAGAAATTAAGACAAACTGAGTATTTTTTATGAAAAAGTGACGGAATGTTACCCAAAGTTACCATTTAAGTTTTCAGCTTGGACTAGGCTTAAAGCAAAACTAAACACAGGTCATTCTTCCCACTAACCTGTGGATAGGGACTTGAGAGAGAAGGTTGTATAAATTATAGATAAAAATTAAGAAAAGTACATTTTTTCTACACATCAGAGTCATACTTTGAATTTCATTTTGCAATTCAACACATGATTACACTCAAGACAATTTTAAGAGATACATGGCATTACCTTTCATGGTATTTCATATCATGTATTAGTTATCTATTGTTGCCATAACAAATTACCACAAACTTAGCAGCTTAAATAACGCCTATTTATTATCTTGCAGTTTCTGAGGGTCTTAGGAGGCTGAAATCAAAGTATTGTCAGGGGCTGCAGTTCTCACCTGGGACTTGGGGCCCTCTTCCAAGCTCACTAGCTATGGGCAGAATTCTGTTCCTTGTAATTGTAGGATTGATGCTCCTGTTTTTTGGACAGAGTATCTCCTTCATCTTCAAGCCAACAATAGTGGCAAATCTTTCTTGGGCTTCCTATATCTCTGGCTTCCCCTTCTACTGCCCCTCTCTGCCTTCCTCCTCTGCTTTTAGGGCCTCAAGTGTTTACATTGGGCCACCTAAATATCCAGGATAATTTTGCTATTTAAATATAAACTAACTAGTAACCCATCTGCAAATTCCCTTTTGCCACTTAACACAACATAACCACAGGAGTAACACCAAGGTAGCAGAGATTACAGGGACCAAAATTCTGTCTACTACACGTGATGTATCTCAAATAATTTGTTTTGCTAATTGCCTACCATTATCCATTCAGACTCTTTATTTCTTTGCCTGTGATACACAATTAAACAATCAACATCCTTGCATAAAGCTTCAGCACAGGACCTTGGACCAGGAATTTTGCCGAGGAATAGTGGCTGATCTTGTCCTCAAGAAGCATGACATACATCAAATATTTGCAGGCATTCAGCTCATGGGGACCATCCATACTTGCAAATAACTGATAGTCATGAGAGTTAGGTGAAGCTGTAGAAAGACTAAGTAAGGCACTGTACTGTCAAGCACCACTGATGCACAACTCATCCACATCTTACAAGCTCCAGTTCTCCTTGGAGAGCACATCCTGAATACCATGGTGGTATAAAGAGAAAGTCATCTTTTTCAACAGTCTCTGCTGTCTGACTGCACATGATTAAGTTGGAGTCTTACATACTTGGCCAGATGCCATAGTTACAATACTTACACCAGGGAAAGGCAGAGCAAGCGAGCCAGAATCATGATGGCCCCATGGGCCCAGTAAGCCCCAGGCCTCAGGCTGCAGATGTTCTGTTATATAAGACCACAAACATGGCTTTGATAGGGGGAGGGTGAGTCCAGCCCAAGGAACCAGTGCAGGATCTCACACAAGGTTTCAAAAAGAAGTTTGAAGAAATCCCTTCCAGTCCCCAGTTTAACCTTCATGAAGTAGGTAAGATCCTTCATAATCCTTCTTCCAAACTCTTTAAGCCCATCCTAAATAAACAAAGCAAACTGCAAATAAAAAGTTGTGTATGACCACAGATGCTAAGAAAATAGTTATATGTAAAAATGAGCTCTATAAACAATCTGATATTAATAAATTTTAAAGTCTCAGTTAAGTCGATAACTATATAAACAATTTTTAATTATAAAATGTACTCAGAATTAAGTAGAAATGTTTATTTGCCAACTTTAGCATATAGAGATGACAGGTCAAATCATTGGAAAATTTGTGAAATTCAGTAAGTTGCCTGGGATAATAATATAATTATTTAGAAATAATTATATACTACTTTTACCTTACATAATGCACTAGTATTTAGTCCAGGTGTATTAAAAAAAAGCTATCCAATATAAGAGTATAGAAAATAAACACAACATTTAAATAATCTCATGGTACATTAATCTTTCCAAACTATGACACCTAAGTGAGAAGCAATCAAGTTACTTACAAAGTCCTTTCAATCTGATAATGAAAATAAAACTGAGTCATTTCTGTTTTATACTTCATTTAATTTTCAAAGACAGCATAGCATCATGATTAGAATCTTGGATTTAGATCCCAGCTCCTTTCTTCTGAGCTATGTGTCCTTGGGCAAATTCCACAATCACTGCATGCCTAATTTTCCTGAAGTGTAACGTGAAGATATTATAATTTACCCTCTAAGATTGTTATGAGAATTAAGAAAGTAAACACAGGCTGAAAAACTGGAACAGGGTCTGGGCCTGTGGTAACCACTCAGTAAATGCCTATTTTTTTTATTATCCATTTTCCCTTTGCCCCTGTTCTATAATTCCAGACATGTCCTCCATGTCTTTTTAAACCTCTCCTCTCATTTATTCACCTCATTCGTTTCCTCTGAATCAGAGAGAATTTCTTACTTTGTCATCACAACTTATGATTTGCCTTTCTCCAGAATCTAGTCTGCTTTTCACTGTCTCCTTTAGTCTATTTCAAATTTTTGGAAATGAATGTTTTTCATTTCTAGGAAAACTTTCTGTATGTCAGATTATTTCACTTTTAATTCACTGGAATCTTTTATTTTGATCTCTTTAACCCATTTGAATTAGACTTGCTCCCACTTTCTTTTTCACTTGTAGTATTTGCCTCAAATGTCTCATTCACTTTGCTTCTTTGAATTAAGCCAACCTTTATAAACATTGAAATGCTTTTTCCCTCTGATAACTTTTTCCTTCTGTTTATCCATCTTTAGAGAGGTCAGTGAAGGGAGCCTGATTGGCTGAGATGATAAATCAGGTGATTAATCTTTCAGAGACTCAGAGATAATTTCTTTCAGAGATTGAGCCTCTCCACAATTTTCAAATCTCATGAAAAATAAAAAGACAGTTTAGATGTTCACTTTTCTTTATTAGAATTCTAAAGTAGACATAGAGTTTTCATTACTTTGCCAAATTATTGGCTTTCTGAACTTCCTATGAAAGCATGAAGTTAGTCAAAGCAGTCTTCCTGTCCATCCCCTAACTGGCAACCTCCTGATTAGGAGGCAGCTTTGAGAGTTCTCCTTTTACTGAGCATGACAGTCCTTAGTGCACTTGCCAAAAGCATTGAATTCATTTCCTCCAAAATCTGCCCATGACCTACCTTTCTTCTCTTTACAGCCCCTCTTTTATCTTTCTTTCAGCAGCTATCACCATCTGACACGTTATGTATTATAGATTCATTTGCTTATTGCGTGCCCCCTCACATGCACAATAAGTGCTCAGGAAATATTTGTTACATAAGTATTTTTCTCCATATAAAATTAATGTTGATCCATTGGCCCTTTCCTCAATACAGTATGCTTTTCTAGTATATCTGCTGAAAAGATTCCGCAAAATTCCGCAAAATTGCTGACATGGTTTCCAAGCCTGACCTTTTGTATAATTTCAATGGGAATTGATACAAGCTGGATGACAAATGCAGTTCTAAAATTGCCATATTGAATCATTAGTTTTCTTTATAGTTTATAGTTTGTTTTTCTTAAACTTCAACAGTCCCGAATTTTATTTGCTTTTAATATGGTGAAAAGCAAATATGACATAAATGGTTTGTGGTATAAAACATCCTAAACTCTTTTTTTTACCCTAATGTAAAGCAATTACTTTTATTTTGTGTGTGTGTGTTTAGTTCTTCCAGTGCTTACTTTTTTTTTTTTTTCTTTTTCAGATGGAGTCTCGCTCTGTCACCAGGCTGGAGTGCAGTGTCACAGTCTTGGCTCACTGCAACCTCCACCTCCTGGGTTCAAGCGATTCTCCCGCCTCAGCCTCCCAAGTAGGTGGGACTACAGGTGTACACCACCATGCCTGGCTAATTTTTTGTATTTTTAGTAGAGACAGGGTTTCACCATGTTGGCCAGGATGGTCTCAAATTCCTGACCTTGTGATCCACCCGCCTCAGCCTCCCAAAGTGCTGGGATTATAAGCGTGAGCCACCATACCCGGCCCAGGGCTTACTTTTATGACTTCTAATATGGTATGCTCAATTCTCTAGGAAACAGGCTCTGAGATGGGGAAGTTTATTGTGGGAGTGCTTTTGGAATCAACTCCAGCAAAGCATAGAAGGAAGCAGGACAAAGCAGAGTGAGAAGTTAGAATTGTTCAGCTGCACCAGAGCCCTTAGCTGATCCCCCAGAAAGTTCTGGAGTTAGGGTGGTTCTTCCGAGTTATCTCAAATCGAGACAAGGGAGTTGAGCCTTTTTTATTTTCTCACTGAACAGTTATTAGATGTTGGCTGCCCCAGGGAGGGGATAGACCATGGGCAAGGCAGTTCCCAGACCAACAGAAGTGACCAGAGAGCAATGCAGATATAATTCTTCTGCAGTCAACACTCCCTGAACTGGGGAAATCGTGTGTTTTAGTCCTTAAGGGAGGGTCCAGGCAACACACATGAGCACTCACCACATTGCTTTGGATCACCCCACATATTTTTGCCTCATTTTTGAGGAAGAAGAACAAGTGGAAACAGGAGGAAGAGGGAAAAAAGCAACCAAAACAACAATAACAACAACCATCAATGCATGGACATGCATCTTAATAACTGGGAAAAGGAGAGACAAAGAAAACCAGGATAAGGCAACTCTTCCTCTTTTCTAGTAAGGAGAGCGAGTGGATAATGCCTACTGTTTAGAAAATGTAAAATAGAACTGTAGAACATTATTTAGAATTAAGGATAGGACCACTAGAAAAACTAAAAATAGAAAATCAAAAGAGGCACATAGGTAAAAACTGAAAAAGTGCCTGAGAGCTTACAAGCAACAGCAATGTATTCTTGATTCACTATATGCTTAATCCTATTCCCCAGGGACAAACACTTTTAACTTGTTCTTCTGACAATAATTTTATTATACTTAATAATATGTTTGCATATCTATTTCTTGGCTTGCGTGCTCTATTCTAAATATATTGACTTGCCATTATGAAATATAATAATTAGGTCACCTCCACCTTCATCTCCCCTATTATCTGCTCAGAAGAGCTTCCAAAGGGGTCTGATTTCAGAAATTTGAAGATGGAAATACAGAGGGCTGAACACATTGGACTTAATTGAAAGTTTGTTTACAGTAAAGAAACCAGTCATAACCTATGCCATGACCTAAGCAACATAGCTTTAAAAATATCTGAAGGAAAACTGTTAATTTCACAAGAATCCCGGTGTCAGCTGATAGACTGAGCACAAACATTTGCTACCCCCCAGTATGAGAACCAATAAAATAACAGTCAAATAATTTATCATGGAATGACCAATAAAGGGAAAGGGGCAGAAGACAGCATCATCAGCACATGAAAGTTAAGATTACTTTCTGGAAGACAAAAGTGGATGAAAAAATATTTTTATTTGAAACCAAAAATGAAAGTTGCAGCTCAAATATACATGCCAGTAAATAGAGGAGATAATTCAAGGTCTATATTGAAAACTATAGTGCCAATTACCTCAATCATGGCCCCCACAAGCACAGTGACAAGCAGTACAGCATATATGCTTCAAACAAAACAAATGACATCAAAAGAAAAAAAGGCTCTTTTCTTAAGACATTAAAGAAAATGCTCCTGGGAAACTAGATTATTGGGAAAATAAGCCCTCCTTACACTGGCATTTGTGGAAATTGCCTCCTCCTGGCTCACTCCCACTAAAACAAAAACCCAGCAATCAGCAGCTAAATGAGAAAACCTGAAGTATTAGAGAAAACAAACTAGTAAAGAAAAAAGAGAATGGAAATTAAGCCTTTAATTCTCTTTTTCTTTGAAAAAGAGAAAGCAAAAGAATATGGAAGGAAAGACTCTGTAGCTGATAGACACACCCAATTAAAATAATAAGAAACAGTGGCTATGGTGAGACAAGGGCAGTCACACATCCTTTGTTCCTGGAGAAGGCAGCTCCAGTCTGAGCTAAGACAGTTCCTGAAACCAGAGCTGAGACAGGTGACCAGAAAGCTCCCCCAGCTCCCCTAAAAGAGCCAGACAACTGACTTCTGGTTTGGAGCTTAGAAACTACCCAATTGGGACTCAGTTGTTCTCAACCAATCTGGACTGAATGCATTTAAATCTTTCATTTACATATACAGACCCAGTTGAAGGCCTGGAGTAGGAACTCTCCCTATTTTAGTCAGAGCTCCTCTCAGTTCTCTGAAACATGCTTTCCTTTTACACCAGAGGTTATGTCTCCCCAGTCTGAAGATTTTTGTTTGTTTAATGTAGAAAATACAGCTCTCCCTTTTTCTTCTGCAGATCTCATGGTCTTTTGTTAACACTAATAAGAAACAGATTTTCTGGGAAGAATAATGAACCTAAAACAAAAAGACAAAATCTTACTTTTTAGTGTCTCTGGAAAATTCAAAAACATGCTCGTAGCATTACAATAAGAGCAAATGTTGTAAATAAAAGAGATATTAAAGAACTACAGTTTGAGGAAATTAAATACAGCTGACCCATGAACAATGTGGAGGTTAGGGGTGCCTCCACACAGACGAAAATCCACATATAACTTTCCATTTCTCCAAAATTTAACTATTAATAGTCTACCATTGATCAGAAGCCTTACCTGTTAACTAGAAGCCCTACCATTAACATAAACAATCAATTAACACATATTTTGTATGTTATATGTATTACATGCTATATTCTTACAATAAAGCCAGAGAAAAGAAAATGTTATTAAGAAAATCATAAGGAAGAGAAAATATATTTACTATTCACTAAGTGGAAATGGATCATTATAAAAGTCTTCAGCCTCATCTTCTCTGAGTAGGCTGAGAAGAGGAAAAGGAAGTGTTAATCTTCATTCTGTCCTTTCATCCATAATAAACACATTGTTTCCACCTTTTGGCTATTGTCAATAGCACTACTATGAACATTCATGAACAAGCATTTGAGTAACTATTTTTAATTTGAGGTACCTAGGAGTGGAATTGCTGCTGAGTTAAATACTAATTGTATGCTTAACTTTCTGAGGAACTTTCAAACCATTTTCTTTTTTCTTAAATTTAACATTTAAGTTCAGGGGTACATGTGCAGATTTGTTATATAGGTAAACTGTCATGAACATTTGTTGTACAGATTATTTTGTCTCCTGGGTATTAAGCCTAGTACCTATTAGTTATTTTTCTTGATCCTCTTCCTCTTCCCACCCTCCACCCTCCGATAGGCCCCAGTATGTGTGGCTTCCCTCTGTGTGTCCATGGGTTCTCATTGTATAGCTCCCACTTACTTATAAGTGAGAACATATCGTATTTGGTTTTCTGTTCCTGCATTAGTTTGCCAAGGATAATGGCCTCCAGTTCCACCCATGTTCCTGCAAAAAACATGATATCATTCTTTTTTATGGCCACATAGTGTTCCATGGCGTGTATGTGCCACATTTTCTTTATCCAGTCTCACACTAATGGGCATTGAGGTTGATTCTATGTCTTTGCTATTGTGAATAATGCTGCAATGAAAATACGCACGCACATGTCTTTATAACAGAATGATTTCTATTCCTTTGTGTATACACCCAGTAATGGAACTGCTGGGTCAAATTGTATTTCTGCTTTTAGGGTTTTTGAGGAATCACCACCCTGTCTTCCACAATGGTTGAACTAATTTACACTCGCACCAGACGTGTAGAAGTGTTCCTTTTTTTCCAGGAGAAAAATTTTGCAAACTGTGTATCTGACAAAGGTCTAATATACAGCATCTACGAGAAACTTTTACAAGCAAAAAAAAACAAACCCCTGTAAAAAGTGGGCAAAGGACATGAGCAGACCACTTTTCAAAAGAAGACACACATGTGGGAAACAATCATAAGAAAAAAAAAAAACTCAACATCACTGATCATTAGAGAAATGCAAATAAAAACCACAGTGAGACATCATCTCACACTAGTCAGAACGGCTGCTATCAGACCATTTTCCAAAGCAGCTACATCTTGTACATTCCCACCAGCTACATACGAGGGTTCAAATGTTTCCACATTGTCATTTACTTTTATTTTTTTTCTTTTACTTTTAGCAGTCCTAGTGGGTATAAAGTGGTATTTCATTATGTGTTTGATTTGCATTTCCCTAATGACTAATAATGTAGAACATATTTCCAGGTGCTTCTTGGCCATTTTTATTTCTTTGAAGAAATGCCTATTCAAGATTTTTACCAATTTTTAAATTGTTTTTCTTGTCTTTTAAGTTATAACAGTTTTTTACATATTCTGGATACCAGATCCTTATCAGATGTATGATTTGTGAATATTTTCTCCCACTTTGTAGTCTTTTCACTTTTTAAATAACATCCTTTGATGCACAAAATTTTGAATTTAAATGTTATTTATGTCATCTCTTGTTGTCACATCTAAAAATCCATTGACAAATTTAGGTCAGTAAAGATATGCCCCTATGTAATATCTTAAAATTTTTATAGTTTTAGCTTTTACATTAAGACTTATGATTCATTTTGAGTTAATATGGATATATAGTGTGAGGTAGGGGTCAAAATTCTTTTTTTTTTCCTATAGGCATCATGCTGTGATAACACCATTTGTTGAAAAGATTTTTATTTTTCTTTTGTCCAAACCCTGTTGACCACAGGTGTGTCTCAGTTTATTTCTGGATCTCAGTTCTTTTCCACTTACTTATATGTCTGTCTTTATGCCAATATGACGCTGTTTTAATCACAAATGTTTTGTACTAAGTTTTGAAATCAGGAGTTTGTGTCAGCTGACTTTGTTCTTCTTTTTCAAGACTGTTTTAACTATTTGGATGTCTTCGCAATTCTAATTAAATTTAAGAATCAGCATTTTTATTTATGTAAAAATGGCCATGAGAATTTTAGTAAGGACTATACTGAATCTATAGATTATTTAGGTAGCATTGTCATCTTAATAATATTGTCTTCCAACCCGTGTACATAAGTTTTTCCACTTACTTAGGTCTTCCATAATTTCTTTCAGCAATATTTTGTAGATTTCACCTTGTATTTCTTTGCTAGTGCTGCCGTAACAAAATACCAAATACTAGGTGTCTTAAACAACATAAAATTTATTTTCTCTCATTTCTGGATGCTAAAAGTCCAAGAGGAAGCTGTTGGTGGGTTTGGTTTCATTCTGATGCTCTGTTTTTGGCTTGCAGATGGATGACTTCTCACTGTGTCTTCACATGGTCTTTTCTCTGTGAGTGTACATAACTAGTGTTTGCGTGTCCAAATTTTCTCTTCTTATAAAGACACCAGTCAGATTGATTAAGTCCCACACTATAAGAGCCTTATGTTAACTTTATTGCCTCTTTAAATGCCCTATCTCCAAATATAGTCACGTTTTTCAGAACTGGGCATTAGAGCATTAACATGAATTTTGTGGGGACACAATTCAGCTCACAACAATTTGCCTGGATACATTTATTGCCAGGTATTGTATTCTTATAAACACTATTGTAAACAGAATTGTTTTCTTAATTTCACTTTCAATTCTTCATTGCTAATATGTAAAAATATACCTAACTTTTCTATGTTAATCTTGCAAATTTTCTGAATTCATTATCTATGATACTTTTTGTGTAGGGGTTCTTTAGGATTTTCTGTGTATGTCATCAACAAACAAGAGTAGTTTTAATTCTTCTTTTCCTATTTAGATGCCTTTTATTTATTTTCCTACCATTGAGTATAATGTTAACTGTGGGGTTTTTGTTGTTGTTTTTTGCTTTTCGTTTTAGTGTCCATTGACAGATTGAGGAACTTCCCTTCTAGTTATAGTTTGCTAAACGTTTTTAATCTTAAAAGGCTGTTAAGATTTTGTCTGATGCTTTTTATGCATCTATTGAAATAGCCATGTGATTTTTTAAATTATTCTTTTGACATAATGTATGGAATTTATTGACCTTTATATATTGAACTACTCTTGCATACCATTTGATCATGGTGTATAGTCATTTTAAAATGTTGTTTGCTAGTATTTTTGAGCATTTTTACACTTGCGTTTGTAAAGGATATCAATCTATAGTTTTCTTGTGTGCCTTTGGCTTTGGCATTAGGGTAATGCTGAGCTCATGGAATGAGTTAGGAAGTTTTTCCTTTTCTATTCTTTGGAAGAATTTTAGAAGAATTTATGTCAATTCTTCTTAAAATGAGTCATAGAATTCACGAGGGAGGCCATCTCGTTCAAGACTTTTCTTTGTTATGAGATTTTTGACTACTGGTTCAATCTCATTTTCAATTATAGGTCTATTTATATTTTCTATTTCTTCTTTTTTTTAAAGCTTTATTGAGATATAATTCACACACTATACAGTTTTCCCATTTAAACTGTACACTCAATGGTTTTAAGTACATTTTACAGATATGTTTAATTATCACCAGAGTCAAATTTATAACATTTTTATGACCTCAAGAAAGAAACTCTATGCCCTTTAGCTATCATCCTACTTTCATCCTGTGTTCCCCTGCTCCACACCCAAGCCTAAGCAACTACTATGTTCCAACTCTAAAGGTTTCACTATTTAAAACTTTCATATAAATGGATTCATATAATATGTGCTCTTTTGTGACTGACTTCACTTAACATAATGTTTTCAAGGTTTATTCATGTTGTAACATGTATCAGTTCTTTATTATTTTTGTGACTAAAGAATATTTTGTTCATTCATTTTGGGTTCCTTCTGCCTTTTGGAAATTATGAATAACTCTGCTATAAGTATTTGTATACAAGTTTCTATGTGCACATATGTTTTTACTTTTCTTGGGTACACACCTAGGATTGGAATTTCTGGATCATATAGAAACTCTGTCTTTAATCATTTGATGAACTGCCAGATTGTTTTCCAAAGTGGCTGCACCATTGTACATACTGGACAGTATATGACGTTCCAATTTCTTCAACTCTTCAGCAACACTTGTTTTTATATGACTTTCTGATTATAACCATCAGGGGGGTGTAAAGTGGTACCTCATTGTGGTCTTATTTGCATTTACCTGATGACTAATGATGTTGAGTGGCCTTTGTTTATTGACCATTTGTGGTCTTTCTTGCAGATATTTCTATTCAAATAATTTGATTGCATTTTAATTCGATTGTTTGTCTTTTTATTATTAATTGACAAAATTTTTAAAATTTTTTAGATATAGATTATCAGATTGCAAATATTTACTTCCATTCTGTTGTCTTTTCACTTTTTTGATGGTGTCCTTTGAAGCAAAAAGTTTTTAATTTCAATGAGGTCTAACTTATTTCTTCTCTCATTGCTCATGCTTTTAGTGTCATATCCAAGAATATTTTGCCAAATTCAAGGTCATGAAGATTTACCCCTATGTTTTATCATAAGAATTTTACAGTTTAGCTCTTACGTTTAGGAATCTGGTCCATGTAGAGTTAATTATTGCATATGGTATAAGGTAGAGGTCCAACCTCATTCTTTTGCATGTGACAATCCAATTGTCCCAGCACTATTAGTTGAAAAGGTTTCTTTCTCCATCTAATGGTCTTAGGACCCTTGATGAAAATCACTCGACCACAAATGTATGGGTTTATGTACAGACTCTAAATTCGATTTCATTCAGTTATACATCTATCCTAATGCCAGTATACAACCTTGCTTACTGTTGCTTTATAGTAACTATTGAAATAAAAAAAAGTATGAGTCCTCCACATTGTTCTTTTTTTTCCCCCAGGGTTCTGGATGACTTGAAATTCCATATAAGTTTTAGAATCAGCTTGTCAATTTCTACAAATAAGTCATTTAGGATTCTTATAGTGATTGCATTGAATCTGTTAGAACAATTTGGGAATTATTGCCATCTTAATGTTAAATCTTCAGATTCATGAACATGGAATGTTTATCCACTTATGTAGGTCTTCTTTAATTTCTTGCACAATATTTTATAGGTTTCAGGTTACATGTTTTTGCATTTCTTGTTTAGTTTATCACAAAGAATTTTATTATTTTCAATGTTGTAAACAAAATATTTCTCTTAATTTTATTTTCAGATTATTTATTTCCAGTGTACAGAAATACAACCGATTTTTTTTAATTTTGTAATCATGCTTAATTCATTTATTCTAATAGATTTTTGGTGGATTCTTTGGGATTTTTTCTACATAAGATATTGTCATCTGTAAACAGAGAGAGCTTTATTTCTCCCTTTCTATTTTGAATGTCTTCTATTTTTGTTTTTGCCTAATTTCCCTGGCTAGATCCTCTAGGAAAACATTAAGCAGAAGTGGTGAGAGTGACATCCATGTCTTGTTCCTGATCTTAGGAGCAAAGCATCAGTCTCCTGCCATGAAGTATGATGTTGGCTCTGGGTTTCTCATAGATGTTGTTATTGGCTGAATGTTCATGTTTATGCAAAATTAATATGTTTAAACTTAACCCCAGTGTGGTAGTATTAGGGCCTTTGAGAGGTAATTATGTGATGAGGGTAAAGCTCAAACAATGCGATTAGTGCCCATATAAGAATAAGCCAGAGAGTTAGCTTGCTCTTTCTGCCATGTGAGAATACAACAAGAAGTTAGCAGTCTACCAGAAGAGGGCCCTCACAAGAACTTGACCATGCTAGTTCCATGATTTTAACTACCAGCCTCCAGAACTGTAAAAAATAAATTTCTGTTGTTTGTGGGCCACCCAGCTTATGGTATTTTGTTATAGCAGCTGAGCTAAGACAATAAAATTCTAGTTATTTTCTTAATGATACCTGGGGATTATAATTAACCTCTTAAACTTATAACAATCTATTTTTAATTAATTCAATTTAGGTTCAATAATATACAAAATCTCTGCTTCTATAGTCTACCCTTGCCCCTTTATGTTGTCACAAATGACATCTTTATTCATTGTGCTCCAATTAACATGGATTTACAATTTTTATGTATTTGTCTTTTAAATCATTTACAAAAGGAAAGAGTTACAAATGAAAAATTCCACAATACTGGCTTTAGTATTTACATATGTTGCTACCTTTGCCAGGGTTCTTTCTTTCTCATATGATTTCAAGTTACTTTCTTGTGCGTTTGCTTTTGCCTGAAGGACTCTCTTTATCATTTCATGTGTTGCATGTTTGCTAGTGACGAACTCCCATCACTTTTGTTTATCTGAGGCTCTCCTAACTTTCCTTCCATTGTTGAAAAAGAATATTGCTGAATATGGAATTCTCAAGTAACAGATATTTTTTCCTTCAGCACTTTTACTATGTCATCCCACTGCCTTCTGACTTCCAGTTTCTGCTAAAAATTGGCTGTCAATGTCATTGAGGATACCTTGTATGTGACAGTCACTTTCCTATTGCTGCTTTCAGATTTTCTTTATTTTTGACTTTTGACAGTTTGATCATAACATATCTCAGTGTGGACCTCTTCGCATTTATCCATCCTGGAGTTCAATGACCTTCTTAGATATGCAGCTTTGTGTCTTGTATCAAATTTGGGAAGCTTTCAGTCATTATTTCTTCAAATATTATTTCCACATTCTCTCTTCTTTTGAGAGTCCCATTTTGAGTATATATTGGATGGTGCCCCAAGGGTCTCTTAGGCTCTGTTTACTATCTTCATTCTCTTTTTTTTTTGCTACTCTTTCTTAATAATTTTAATTAACCTACCTTCAAATTTGCTGATTCTTTCTTCTGCCTGCTCACATCTGCTATTGAAATCCTCTACTTCATTTATTATCATTCTCAGCCCCAAAATTCTTGCTGTGTTTCTTTCTATAACTTATAATTCTTTGTCAATATTTCCTATTTGGTGAGACATAGTTCTTCTGGTTTCCTTTAACCCCTTGAGCATATTTAAAACAGTTGACTTAAAATCTTTGTCTAGTAAGTCATTCAATGTCAGTGATTTCTCAGGAACAGTTTCTGTAGTTTCTCCTATGCACGTGCTATACCTCCTTTATTTGCATGCTTCTTATTTTTTTGTTGAAAACCAAACATCTTGGAATATTATAACGTGGCAACTCTAGAAATATGATTCTTCTTCCCTCTCCAGGGTTTGTTTTTGCTGCTTACTTTGGGTAGAGTTGTTTGCTTAGTGACATTTCTAATAATTTTTGTAAAGTCTAATTCTTTGTCATGTGTAGTCTCTGAAGTCTCTGTTCCTTTAGCTTGGTCAGCTAGGGTATTTACCGTGTCCACCTGGGATAAAGAAAGAAAAAACAGGAAGAGAGAGAGGAAAGAAGGAAAGAAACTTTCCCAGTCTTTGGAGATTGGCTCTGTGTTGAGGCACTCATTTAATGCTTAGCCAGGCAATTTAGAACTCTGCCTTAGCCTTCTTTAACTGTTTGTGCTGAGCCTAGAGGTCATCCAGAGATAAAAGCTTAGGGTCTTTTCAGATTTTTTTCTGAGCACACGTTTTATGCCGAGCTTGTGTGTGACTTTCAAAAGTCCCTGATATACATGGGTGATATTCTTTCCCTAATTTCCCAAAGAATCTTTCTCCCAGGCTTTCAGCATGTCTACTATTTGTGTCAACTATAATCTTTAGCCCCAGATAGCACTGGGTTGCTCATTTGCCTTACAATGTTTTCAAGAAATACCCTAGGTATAGGTGCTTTCGTGCCCTGAAAAAGTTCAAAACTAGGTAAAACAAAGGCAAATGCTTTATATCATTTCTTCAGGTAGTCCCCAAACAGTCAAAACAGACCAAAAAAGTTATTTGAGATTAAGTTTTTTTCTGCTCCATCCAAAAGCAGGGACCAAGGCTTCACACTGGGAACAGCAGCTTCTGTCTTTAAGACCACAACTGAGCTAGGGATAGCAGAGGGGTAAAAGCAGATAAAACTGCCACAAAGCTTTCTTGCCATTTTTACGTTATCTTTTTTGATTCAGTGTTTGCTTATTTGCTATAAATTTTTGACTATTTCCCAGAGTTCTGACAAGTTGATTCTGACCATTTTCACTCAATTTTTCAGTGTTTTTTCTGGAGAGGCAGGTCTTTGGAACTACCTACTCTGTCATTTTAACCGTGGCCACTAAACTCACTGTAATTTTAACTCAGTTATAATCAACTTGGCCCATTTTTTGCCTTTGCCTCCCAGTTTGGGGAGATTTTTTAACAGTGTGACATTTTAAGTAAGATCCCCTGCCTTTGAATTTCAGCTCTCCACTTACTAGATATGTGATCTTCAAGTGGTCACTCCATGAGGCTTAGTTTCAGTATTTGTAAATAGGGATGATAACAATAACAATCATCTCCAGCTTTGAGGGGATATTACAAAATGACAAAATGAATTAACATACTTGAAAAAAATTTTAAACTATAACATGAGAAAATACCAATTATTTTTAAATGCAAATTTTTTTTAAGTTGTAGTTTAACTTTCATTCCCTCAGCCATTCAATCCTATTCAAAATCTTTCAAGTATTTGTACTTGAAAAGACCTTTGTTTGATTATTTTTTATCAATCTTTCCAAAGACTGTAATATTCTTGCCACTTATTTATCATAAAAAATATTTTAAATGGGAATGTATTTATGAGGAACATAAGCCAAAAAATATTATAAAAGTGTAAAACAGAATAAGATAATACACATTTTAATGTTATTGAGGGAAAAATATATCTAGGGTTGCTCAAAATACTTGTTTCAATCAAAGACAATCAAATAAAGTAAAGGTTTTGCTATCTCAGACACTACCACTCAGCTATTCAGGAACTTCCTTTCTCCAGTTCAATTTTGAAAGTTTAGAGTTCTTGTCAGAATGACACATAAGAATCACTTGTGGAGGTTTTTTGTTTTTGTTTTTTTAAATACAGGTCCCTTTCTGAATTTGGAATAAGAATTAGGAGGCAAGCATATGTATTTTTAAAAAGCTCTGTAGAAAATTATGATAAGCAGTCAGGATTGAGAACCATCAATATGAGTGTTTCTATATTGTTATACACAGGGGATACATTCCAAGACCCCCATTGAATGCCTGAAACTGAGGATAATACCAAACCCTATATAAACTGTATTATGTGTTTACATATACATGATACTTATGATAAAGTTTAATTTATAAAGTAGGCACAGTAAGACATTAACAATAATAATCAATAATAAAATAGAACAATTATAACAGCATGCCAGCATCACTAGTGTTGCATTTTGGGGCCATTATTAAGTAAAATAAGGATTACTTAAACACATGCACTGTGATACTATGATAGCCCATCTACTAACCCAGATGGTTGCTAAGTGACTAACAGATGGGTAGCATGTGTACAGCATGGATATGCTGGACAAAGGGATGATTCACATGTCAGGTGGGACAGAACAGAAAGGCGTGAGATTTCATCACACTACTTGGAAAGGCATATGATTTAAAACTTATAAATCTCTTTTTCTAGAATTTTTCATTTAATATTTTCAGACCACAGTAGACTTTGGGTAACTGAAACCACAAAAAGCAAAATGGTGGATAAGGAGTGACTATGTATAAAGAGAATCAAGAGTAATATGGACATCCTAACATTCCACAGACCTTACTGTGAGTCAGTTTTACATATGCATAAAACATCATCACACCTATTATTTCCCTTGAGTCCGATACCAACGAATGCCATAGAAAAGTAAATTTTCCCATCTTACCATTTAACTGAGCTCAGAGTCAATGGACAATTCATCCAAGGTCAGCCTGCTAGGAAGTGAGAGAATCACAGTCAGATCTTAGTTTGATATCAAGCCCAGTTCTCTTTCCACAGCACCAGATATGAACTTTTATAATGTGTTGTTCATACAGCTTTCTCACCTCTCATTCCTAGCATTCCTACAGTGAACACTTTTTGGAAACCCAAGTCTTTTAAATTATCTGTATTTTAGGGCCTAGGGCCTTAACTTAGTCAAGGATTCATGTTCTCCTATCCTGTGTAAATATTGTGATTCAACACGCCATACTCTCACCAACATCTACAGTAGTTCTATCCATTTGTTTATCTACCTGAGATTCCTGCCCTTAAAATCTTCCTCCTTAGATCAACACAATCTTTCCTTCCCTGGTTGCCTTTCTGGGTGTCTGTAGACCTACAGAAAAGCACATGATGTGTGAATTGTTATTTACAGTCTCCATCCCCATTGAAAATCTCTGTGTCACTCAGCAATCCATATCAGGGCTTATATTGTTCTCACTCTCTATTGCTTAACTCTTCAAAATTTCTCTCACTTTCTAGGCACTTTTCAACTCACTACCATCAGGGTTCTGTCCTGATTATTCCACTGAAACTGCTCCTGCAAGGAGCCCCTAATATCCAAATACAGTAAATCGGCTTCAGGTCTAGCCTTTTTTGACCTCTCTGTGGAACTAAAACTAGACCATTCTTTTTTTCTTGAAATTGCTTCTTTCCTTTATAGTACTCCCAGTTTGTTGTCTTATTTCCTTCTTAGTAATTTCTTTTCAAGCTTCTTATCTTGTTCCCAGATGTTATGTAATGACATCTCCTGAGGAATCTGTAAGGTTTTCATCCTTGACCTCCTCTTCATACTCTATACGGTCTTCCTCAGAAAAATCACCCACTCCTTTGACATCAAATATCCCACATATACCAACAAAGCTTTCATGGATCACTGTAGTTATGGAGTTTGGGGAATTGTGGAACTGATCAAGGAAAAAGATATGACCACGAGGTGGCAGTAGCACGCACATGCTTTATTTGGCCGATGTGTCTGAAACATCAGCCCCTGCAGCATGAGACCATGGGGTAGGAGGGCAAGGGAACTCCTAGGGAAAAGGGGTATCGGAGAGGGGCTTACATGTCTAGTTTCTGTCTCTCAGTAACAAAGCATGAAGTCTTTGGGTCGGAGAGCTCCAAGTGGCAGTAGCAACTTGGGGTATTAAATACCCAGGGTTTTATTCTATCTATAGCTAGCAGATGTTAGATGCAGTTTTGTAGGGTATGCAAAGCAGGCAGGCTCCAAATGGCTAAAAATCTGCTTGTTTGAGCCATATTTAAAACAATTGGGTGTGTAGTAATTTGAGTTTTGGACTAGTATGCTTTTGAGCTAATGGGTCTTAGCCTGCCATGAAGAAATAAGCAACCTAGGGACTAACATACAGAGGGCATCATGGGTCATTTATGTAGTAGTTGGTCAGATTTCTGGCTGAACCTCAGGAATCTCAAAACTAAACCCAATATATTTCTACTAAATGTAGTCTCTTTTGCTCTTATTCTATCAGAAATATAATATATTGTGCCATTGAAACTAAAGTACTCCTCCTTCCTGTCTTTCGTGCACTTTAATCCATGACCATTTTACTGATTGTACTCTCTTTACATCTTTTACTCTCTCTTATGCATTATTTTATTCCTCAGTGGTTTGGATTATGGCTTCTCTATATCTTGCCTAGGTTATTATCACTGTCTCTGAAATAATCCTCTTCTCCCTTGTCCTGCTGTTGCCTGGTACATTCTTTGCACTACCATTGAGATAATTTTTCTGAAATTCAAATGTGATGTTACTTGCCTGGTTAAAACGTATTTAACTCTCCATGATGTAGAAGAGGTGTTGGCAAACTATGACCTATAGGCCAAACCCAGCCTTCCACCTGGTTTTGTAAATAAAGTAGTTTTATTAGAACACAGACACTTCCATTCATTTGTATATTGTCTATGGCTGCCTTCGTGCTACCACAGCTGAGCTGAGCAGTGGCAAATAAGACCATATGGCTCACAAAGTCCAAACTAGTTGCCCCCTGGCCACTTACAGAGAAAGTCTGTCAACCCCTGGTCTAACTGTAAAGTTTGGAAGCTTGGCATGACATACAGGGCCATTCAGGAGGCAGCCACTCTACATCTTAGTTTTATCCTAGCCCATATTCCCCACTGCTACTCTAAATCACACCCATATGGAACTACTGGTAGTTTCCAGAATGTACCATGATACTTCATCCTTGATGCTGTTGCTCCTTCTACCCAGTATGTATTTCCTCTGTTTATCCATTTCTCATTCACCTCTTCATTTTTAAGATTTAGGGGCTACTTATTCTGTCAAGCCTTTCTTAAATCTCTCCCAGAGTAGCACTGACTTCCTTTCTGCCTCACTGTACAGACTTTGATCATAGCACCAATAATCGTTTTTCATGTTTAAAAATGATTTTATTCTACTCAGGTGACATTTCTACATTTAAAATCATATTCCTTCAATTTTGAAAGCATTTTATGCCACTGTTTTTGAGAAGTCTGATATCAGTCTGATTCTTGATACTTCAGATATCACTGTCTTTTATAACCTTTTTAAGATCTTTTTATCCCCAGTGATTTTAACACCTTTATTTTTAGAGCACTTTTAGGTTTACAGAAAAATCACATTGAGCAGTAAGTACAGAGCTCCCATACATTCCCTTACCCCTCCACCCACACACACATGGTTTATTACAATTGAACCAATATTAATACCTTATTATTAACTAAAGGCTATAGTTTACATTAGGGTTTACTTTTCCTATTGCACATTTTGTGGGTTTTCACATATTTATAATATTTGGCTAGCATTACAGTATCATAAAAAAAATTTTACTGCCCTAAAAATCCTCTGTACTCAAACTATTCATCCCTCTTCCCTGCACCCTCCAACTGCCCCCCAGCTCATCACGTGGCAACCACTAATCTTTTTACTGTCTCTTACTCTCTCTACAGTTTTGTCTTTTTCAGAATGTCACACAGTTGCAGTTACAGTTTGCAAGCATTTCAGATTGGCTTCTTTCACTTAGTAGTACACATTTAGGTTTCCTCTATGTCTTTTTGCGTCATGATAGCTTGTTTCTTTTCATCCCTGAATAATATTTCATTGTCTAGATGTATCACAGTTTTTTTTAAATCCATTCACCTACTGAAGGGACATTTTGGTTGCTTCCAAGTTTGAACAATTATGAATAAAGCTGTTATAAACCCTTGGGCACAGTTTTTGTGTGTGTGTGTATCCATGAGTTTTCAACTTATCTGGATAAATACCAAGAAGCATGATGACTGACTCATATGATAAACATATGTTTAGCTTTTTTAGAAATGGCCAAACTATCTTCCAAAGTGAATGTATCGTTTTGCACTCCCACAAGCAATGGATGAGAGTTCTTGTTGCTCCACATCATCACCAGTATTTGGTGGTGTCAGTGTTTGGATTTCAGTCAATCCAAGAGGTATGTAGTGGTATTTAATTGTTGTTTTAATTTGAATTCTCTTAATGACATATAATGTTGAGCATCTTTTCATATGTTTATTTGCCATCTGTATATCTTCTTTGGTAAGATGTCTGTTCAGATCTTTAGCTAATTTTTAATTGGGTTGTTTACTTACTTACTGTTGAATTTTACCAATAACCTTTTACTTTTGTAATAATTATCAACAATATTACTAATAATGAGACCAAACATTTATAACTACTTACCAAGTACCAGATGCTGTGACAAGTGTTTTATAGACACTATTTCACGTAATCCTCATCATAATGCTATTATTTTATCTACTTTTGTTCATGAGGTAAGTGGCTCAGAGAGGTTCAAGAACTTATCTAGGATCACACAGTAAATAAGCACCAGAGCTAGAATTGCAAACCAGTTCTCAAATTTCTAGGACCATAACCATAACCACTGCAAGACAGTCTTTACCTTCCTTTCACTGATGATGACAGGCTTATTTCTTCTGGTTAAGCTAGGAACATCAAAAGGGTGGAAGGGGTAGTGTGCTGGAAGTGGGGATTGATGAATGCATCAATCAGTACCTGTATCTATAGCTATCTAAATCTGATTGGAAACCGGAGATAAGAAAGGCATCTACATCTAAAGAGAAAACAAAAAGCCTGGAGAACAGATTCTACTTACAGTTGACTACTTTGAATGCTATTTTTTTTTTAGAGAAATTAAATTTTCGCCTACAGTCAAATTGACAACAGTTTAAAGTGTGAGGTGATTTTTTTTTCTCTCTCTCAAGTCACTAATGGGGCAATTAGCAATTTCTAATTTGGTCTGTTACTCACTTTCATGTGAATCAATTATTAACCCAAGTAAGTCGATCATCATAATTCATTTAGCATATGAGTGCTTCTTCCTTTAGAGACATGTATGCATCTCTGGACACCAAGGCAATTTATAGAAATTATACATGTTATACAAATGTCATGTAAAAGATGAAAATAAGGCTGTTTATTAAACTTTGCACGGCTCCTGTGCTTATACTAAGGCATAGTGATTAGAATTCTATTCATTGGGGATGAAAACAGTTGAACATTTCAGGCTGACACTACAGTCCTCCTGGCTTCTCTCACTTCTACACCTTCTCCTCCTCTGGCTGCTCCTTGTGGTTTTACATAATTATTAAAATTCCACTCCTAGTAAAGCAGTTACATTGTCTGGGGTATATACCTAGGATTCGTCATCTCGCACCAGAAAAATTTAGGACACGGACACGCAAGAGGAGTTTAGGAATGGAGGTTTAATAGGCAGAAGAAAAGGGAGAGAAAAACAGCTCTCTCTATTGAGAGAAAGGAGGCTTCCGAGCAGAAAAGACTGACTAGTGGCGGATGCACATTTGATAGTCCAGCTTGAGGAAGCAGTGTCTGATTTAGGTAGGGCTCACAGATTGGTTCCATCAGGTGTAACGTTTACATAGCGCTCAGAGAAGGCTGGTCGCCCCACCCTAATCTTAGGATGCAAATAAACTCTCCTTGGCCAGTGCCATCTTGTCTGCTCTTTACTGTACACATGGCTGGCAGAGAAGGGAAGATGGAGCTGCCGTCTTTAACACGTCTAGTCCCTAGTTCCTGCCGGCATTCACCCATGCAAGCTCCCAGCTTGCTTGTGTATGTTTGCAGCTCTACTTTACAGACTGCTCTTTGTTAGGAAATGATTTTGGGCTGCTTTTCATTAAAAAGAAAAGGCTTACAGAGGACTCCCATATCTTTACTGTCTGCCTAAGTGATTTCTTCTTAACTCCTATATCACTAGAATAGGAACGAAATTATTTTCACCTTCCTCAGGAAGACTCTCTAGTGGAATCAGGCCTGAAAGAGACGTTTCCAGCCTTTACTTCTCATCCTGCAATCTCAGCACCCCCAACAGGCCAGTGTTTGAAAATAAGGGGTTCCTACTGCTGAACACCCCAGCTCACATTTTGGCCCCACTCAGATTCTTCCCTGAGCCTCAAGCCTTCGGGCCACATTCCTCCTTTCCCTCACTGCTTTCCTTGATTCTAAGTCTTAAACTACCCTCCCCCTTTAATCTTCCCTCTCCACCAAACCACCCTCCTTCCTTGTTTTGAAATATAAATCCATTGAATGTATTACTCAAAACATTCACTGCTTTTCTCTCTGAGAAAAAGAGATAGAGAAGAATATGAACAGGAAGTGATGAAAACCAGTGCAGGGAAATGCCCAAGATTCTTGCAAAGTATGCCAATTTTGGAGTTCTCATCTCTCAGCTACAGTTCTTGACAACATGATGCTATGTACAGATAACCTGAAGGTCTTTTGTTTTCTTTCACTTGGGAACATGACTCTCTTAAATTCCCCTTATCCAGACATAAGCACCTTCCTAACCCTTACCACAACAAACAAAAGCTACTATTCATTAAACACAGACTAGGAGTAAGACATTGAGATTTTTTTTTTTTTTGCTGTTATCTTATTTCAGCTTCTTTGTATTATCTTCATTTTTATAGATAAGAAAACTGACATTCAAACACATTAGTCATTTGCACCCAAACACAAAATGCTTGTACGGTACTGAACAAGGACATGAAGCCATGTCTTTCTGATTCCTGAATCCACCCTCACTTTACTTCATTGTCTGCTCTCTCCAGAAATAATGTTAGGATATTAGATAAAAATAAATGGCATTTAGGCATCCTCTCATCCTAAACAGGTCATGTCATCTGTGGCCAGGCTGCTAAAGCAGTCACTCCCCACCATGCTCTAACACCCCTTCTCTCTTAAGTAGACAAGAAGGAGGAAGCACATTCTTGTTGAGCTGTATTTCAGCAAAGGAATCAAGTCATTTCCTCATCTATATTGTGAAATATAAAACTCTCTAAGGCCCTATCCTCTAGTTCATAAGTCTCTCTATAAGAGAAACCTTGCCTAATACATCACTCTATATATAGCACACTCCATGTAGAGCACAGAAGAATTCTGGATGTCTAGCAGATACTTGACATTTTTATTTTATTTTTTATTAAAATGCTGAACTTAGCTATTCACATGTATAATTCAAGGATGCTATGTTTCATCATTTTCCAAATCAATAATAATAATAAAAACAATAACTGAAGAAAATATCCCAAACTTAAATGGCATCTAATTTAATATAGACATTATGAAACACTTCAAATAAAATTTCTCATTAATTCCTCTTCCAGCCTGTCAGTTAGCAAATAAAGGAAATATAGAGGGAATTTTGGTCTTATTAAATTGTCCAAAATTATAAAGTTCTGGAATGTACATTCAAATCCATGACTTGGTTTCCTTTTAATTTTTTAGTTTTAACAAATAGGGCTTTATTTCCCTGCCTCTCCATGTACCAATAATAGAAACCATTGAAAGTGTCAGTGCAAATATGCTTCATATTACCATTAGGGCTGGCAAATTTTGATAATAGCAGCATGAACTCACAAATGTATCTCAAAATTCAAAAAATTAAATACACAATTACACAAGCAGGTCCTTGCAACAAATATGCTCTTAATCTGAAACATTCCCTACAACTGAAAAACTGAATTATCAAGAGTCACCAATTAAGAGACAATTGGCACTCTCCTGATTAAACTCTTCTGTTCCATAGTACTTCTTAGGATTACCAACTAATTTGTGATTTCAAAACAATCATAGAGAAGGCAGACACCAAACTCCTATTAGGGGTCTTGCGATTTTTCAGGATGTGTTCAATTCACATTCATCTTTTACACCAGAGTAGCAGGTAAGCACTGGGAACAAGAGCTGAAGATACCATATAAGTCAGAATTTTAAAGTACATTCCTAATAGGAAATATAGAATCATTTTAATATAGATATTTTAATCCAATAGGTTTATATTTTTAATTTTTTGTTTTAAATAAATATTGTGGACAAGAACTTCCTTTTATTTCTCATTAAATATAAAGGTTTTTGAAACTGCTATAGGTTTAAAGATTGTTAATTTAATGAAGCTGGCACAATGATGCAGCATATAGGCTGCTTAGCTCCAAGAAGATACTTTCTGGCCCTTATCTTCGCTGGGGATGAAAGGACAACATAATTACCTGTCTCTGAAACATTTGTTTGACACGTATTGCAACTCCTCTATCTATCACATTCAAGACAGTCTGCCCAGCTCTGACGGTTGATGTAAATTGACCCAGGGCAGGAGTGAGCTCTGAGCTTATCAAGGGTGGGTGCAGCTGCTCCATCATTGGCACAGGTGTGGAGAGATTGGAGCAAGCCCTTGCCACTCTTCACATGCACTCCTCCTAATGACTTTGCAGCTGGCAGAGCTGCAAGCTGAAATCCACTCAGATCCAGTGGCGGGAATTAGCACTGTGGGCAGCTTAGATCCCCAGACCAGGGAAACCTCAGTGAAGCCAAATTAAAAAGACTAACACAACTACACTCACATATGGTTTTCAATGCATTGACAGGAATGATGAGCAGGACAGAGGCAGGAGGAACATAACAGGATGCTATTTTATCAAATATGATACACACCTACATATATACACACATACCATGTATCTCAAACATATTATATGTTTTTATAACCTATTTTCTTCACCTAAATAATGTATTTTAGAATGTTGACATTTCTACAAACAGCATTTCTAATGTCTACGTGGTGTTCCATTATATGGGTATATCTCTATATGTAATCAATCTCAATATTTGATATTTTGGATATTTCCAGTTTGGGCTTATTTTTAAGTGCTGTGAGGAATAGTAATAAGAAATAGTTCATACATATTTCAAATAATCTCCTTAGATAAAATTAGTAGAAGTGAGATTACTGGGGAAAAGAATATAAGCATGTTTAGACAATTTTTGACATGTTACTATGATGCTGTCTAGAAAAGATGGCACTCAGCAGCAGAGAATGTAACACTGGGTTAGAGAAAGCTTGGCTTGTTTGACATATTGGAATCTAGAATATCTTGCAATTAATAGTATTTTCTTTGAATCTTTGTGAGATTGAACAAGATTTCATAAATTCATCAATGTTTGCTTCTATTTTGGTAATCTCTGAGTATGATGTTTACTAATTTTCCACTGAGTTTTAGTCTTTTATTGATTGATAAAGACTCATTATAAGATGTTTAAAATAGCTCTTTGCCAAATATTTGACAATAGTACTTTGCTAGATTGTAGTTTGTTTCAAATTTTAATGGCATTTTAGGCTACGGGGATTTTTATGTTATCAAATGTATTAATAATTCTTAAATGATACATAGCTTCTACTTCAAATTGTAGGCTTAGAAATTCCTCTACCACCAAGAAATTATAGAAACACATTAGATCTGTGTCTCACAGGGAATTTTTTGGTCAATAGAGAATTTTTTTCTGTGTGTTGTAAAATGACTGTATTCAAATATCCCAGCATTTTCAAAATTCAGAAACATGAAATCTCTCTAGATATCTTTAAGAACCAAATTAGTGTTGTTTTTTATCATATAGATGTGTATCATTGCTTATTATATTCGTTCCAAAGAACAATAAGAGAGACACCAGGTAAAATATTTGTAAATGTCCTCTGTTCCTTTATCAATAAATGAGCTTCTTGCTCCCTAAACCCTATCATTAATTGAGCTTTAAGTCTCGATTTAGGAAGAATAAGAAAGTGACATAGGGAGGATAAAATTAGATCAGAGAAACTAAGAGAAAAAAATAATACCATCCCTTTGACACTTGTTGAATTTTATAAAGATGAGGTAGACAGAAGGAGGGAAAGGTTACGTATGAGAAGCTGTTTCTCACTGCCTCTACCACCATGCATGGAAGGTGATAGTAGGAGACTGCAGGGAGGCTGCCATAGATTGAATATTTGTATTCTTCAAAATTCAGATGTTGAAATCCCAACCCTCAATTGGATGGTATGAGGAAGTGAGGCCTTTAGGAGATCCTGAGGGTGGAGCCCTCATTCGTGGAATTAGTGTCCTTATAAAAGAGGCCCCAGAGAGCACCTTTGCCCCTTCTGCTATGTGAGGACACGGTGTGAAAAGATGGCCATCTCTGAATCAGGAAGCAGGCCCTCACCAGACACCGAATCTGCCGGCCCCTTGCATTTGGACTTCCCTGCCTCCAGAAGTGTGAGAAATAAATTTATGTTGCTTATAAGCCACCCAGTCTATGTATTCTGTTTTCATAGTAACCTGAACAGACTAAAACAGAGGCATTAATTTAAACACATCCACATAAGTATAGGGAAGTTTAGAAAGTCTGACACCAGCAGCCTAGTTTACATGATATACTTATGGGAGGCCCTGAGTCTCCCAGGAAAAGACCTTTTTGTAGCCAATGTAAACACAATATGAGTCCATGGTATGGCAGAGGTATGGGACTAGGGTAGTGCTCCTGCTTCCCACAGCCTGGTTGTACGTGCAAGGGACCCAAGTGTGTCCCTGAATCCATAGGGGGCATGGAGGTACTAAAAGGATTGTAGGCCAGAAGAAGCCTGGATTCAAACAGAGGCTTCCCACCCCCAAGATATGGGGGATTTAAAACCAGAGGCAAATAATGGTGACTGCTGATTACAATCACATCTCCTCAAAAATTCAGAAGGAATCAGTTATGCCATAAAGATCATGAAAGAGGAATCAGTCTTGGTTGGTCTCTCCATGCCAGCTACACAAAATGATTCAAAAGGCTGGGCACGGTGGCTCACACCTGTAATCTCAGCACTCTGGGAGGCCAAGGTGGGTGGATCACCTGAGGTCAGGAGTTTGAGACCAGCCTGGCCAATGTGGTGAAACCCCGTCTCTACTAAAAATACAAAAATTAGCCAGGCATGGTGGTGGGTGCCTGCAATCCCAGCTACTTGGGAGGCTCAAGCAAAAGAATCGCTTGAACCCAGGAGGCAGAAGTTGCAGTGAGCCGAGATCGCGCCATTGCACTCCAGCCTGGGAGACAAGAGCCAGACTCAGTCTCAAAAAAAAAAGAAGCAAACAAAATGATTCGAAAAACATTGTGTAGGTTCAAGGAAGCCACTTCTTCTGTCATCACAAAGTCATATCATCTGAATCACCACTGCCCCATAACACTAGGGTGATTTTGGAAAAGGCAAGCACAAGAATAGTCATTTACCTGAGCCATCCAAGCAGAGACTAGTTTTCTTAAAAGGCAGTTTAAATTGTTGGAAATAACAGAGATTACAAATTTGGAATAAATATAGTGATTCCCTCTCTTTACTCTTCCCTTCCTCCCTTTGGAGTGGGGAGTGGAAGGGAGCTCATGCAGAAAATCAGGACAGTTATAAAGGAATAAATACTAAATTGCTTTGTATGCCCCAGCTAATGAGACTGAATTTGTTATCCTAATATGCACACATGCACGCACACACGGACACACACACTTCTCTTTTTTTTTATTTTCCCAGTTGTTTCATAATGGTCACATATTGCATTTCCCTGGAAGTAAAGAAACATTTATTTTTGAAATCTTAACTAGTCTTGAAAATTCCCAAGCAACTATGTATTTCAATACACTTCAAAAGCAGTTGGAAGATTTTACTTAAAACATTGCTCCTATATTTTTACTTCACAAACTACTTGGCAAATCTGAGTTTAACCAACATAAGTATCCTTGCATCTTGGACTGCCTTTATTATAATTCAGATCTAAGAAAATTTTCCCAAAATTTCCTATCTGCAAATTATATTTCAGAAGTGAAGTGCACAAGAGAAGAGAGGTAGGTAGAAACATTTTACCTCACACCTGGTTGGGATCAAATTCTATTTTTAAAAGACCATGTAAGCAAGCCTGTTGCTGTTGAAAGCGACAACTAAAACCTAACAAATTATTCCAAGAAGGCTTGGAAATACAAAGCAATCTTTTCCAGGTCCTTTTAGAGTCATTTCTTAATGGAGTTATTTCACCCTGAATTGGACTCAAAGTTGTACTCAGATATAAGAATAAAATTAGAAGATGGTGAAGTTGAAGAGCTCACCTAAGCACATACCATGTGCCAGGCACTTTAAATGCCTAATGGAATTAATGCCTTAATCCTTCCCACAACACACTGATATTTTAACAGATTAGCAAATTGGGACTCAGAAAGGTGAATTAGCTTGCCCAGGTCTGCTGCTGGGAAATCGTGGATCTGACATTCAAGCCTGTATCCTCCAAAGCCAGAGCCCATACTTGCCTGCTGCTCTGCTGCTTTTGTCTTGAGTTTATGTATTGATGAAAACAGCACACTTAGCAACTAGTAACCCATGTCCACATCTTACTTTTTTTTAGAGATGGGGTCTCACTCTGTTACCCAGGTTGGAGTATAGTGGCACAATCGTGGTTCACTGCAGTCTCAAACTTCTAGGTTCAAGGGATCCTCCTAACCCAGTCTCCAGAGTAGCCAAGACTACAGGTGCACTCCACCATGCCTGACCATTTTTAATTTTTTTTAATATAGAGAAATGGTCTTATTATGTTGCCCAGGCTGGTCTGGAACTCCTGGCCTTAAATGATCCTCCTGACTCAACCTTCCAAAGCACTGGGATTAAACAGCTGTGAGCCCCTGCACCCAGCCTACATCTTACTATTGCTATGTCCTTGTCACGTTATTCTAAGCAAATGATGTTACATGCTTAGAAAAACATGGGTAGTTTTGGAGATTAAATGGACCTCACTTTTCTCCCCTATAAAAAAAGAGGTAACATTATCTAATTCAGAGTTATTTTGAGGGTTTCATTAGATAATATATGGACAGCACAGAGTACAGTACTTTCTACATACAGCCAGGCCCTTATAAATTACAGTTATTATTATTAGTTGGACACATTCCGATTCACTTCCATTATAAAGCACTACATTGGTATAAAATGATGCTAGTCTTCCAGAAGCAGGGCATAAAATAATGAATGTACTATTGTGGAGACATTTAGGCACAGAAAGGATGATAAACAAATGCATAATGCTTCCAGTGAGAGGAGCCCTAACCTGTTTAGACAAGCTCACTTCCCATGACTTCCCAATACATCCATTCCACAGGTCCTTCAGAAACACAAGGGTAATCCTGGACTATGGGCCCTTCTTCGTGCTTTCCTTACCCACCCGGAAAGGCTCCTCTTCTCCAAGACAAAACCTTCTCATAGCATGAGTCATAGCACTTTGGGAACAGCAATGGCCTAGAATTAGAGTTAGAATTAGGCCAGGCTGAGAGCCACCTCTGTCCAAAACCATCAAAGGAGCTCAGGAGACTTGCCTAGGCTCAGGATGCATACAGGGGAAAGGACCCTCCAGGTCCCCACTGCTCTTAACATCTTCTATTTAATAATTAAAGAGAGGCAATAACTATATTTATTCCAAATTTGTAATCTCTCAGCTCAGTTCCTTCATTAAACTTTCTAGAATGACTCTCCTCACACTAACCATGCCCTACCCAATCAGAATTTTGAGTGCTAGTCTTCTCTACATATTCCCTGCAGAGCTGGCCAAATTCACCAGCCTCTTAGGCCTCATTAGGGGAGGAAGACTTTTCCCTCTCCCCAGGCCAAAACCGGTTGTACATCTGTCTTACCATATTGCTACCTAGAGTTCTTGGAAAGTCCACCTTCCAGCCCTGGGAATCAACTGGTTCTATGCCTTTGCCATGGAACATGCCTACTCTCTGGTGGAGAGGGGAAGGTGCGCTTGATTCACTCATATCCCTGGCCCAGATACCGGCCAATGCACTGTAGGAACACAAATGTGTATCACAAATGTGATGAGTACAGCAAGCTCTCACCTCTTGTGGATCTATCTATATGGAAGAAAGTTCCATAAAACAAATTGTATTAGCAGATACTTTTAAAACCAGTTCTTTTGTAAAGATGTTCAAAGGTTTTAAGTGTAAGAATGGATAAGAATTTATGTGTTGTCCTTTATTAACTGTAAAGACTTTGTCAAGTTACCTTACTTTTATATGCCTCAATTCCTCATTTGAAACAGAAGCAAAAGTATCTAGTTTATGGGGACAATATGAAATATAGGGTGCTCAAACAAGCCAGCCTGTGGTAGTGCTTTAGGAACTCAATAAGAAGCTGCTACTGCAAGGACAGCTGTGATGATTATCTCCTCAATATCACCAAAGGCCCTAAATTCTAAGTCAAAGCAAAGAGAACAATAATCAACACCCAAGTGGTCAGGGTTTTGTCATTTAAAGAAAAAGAGCTTTTCCTTCAAAGTATTTCTAGTCTAGGATACTGCTTTTGCTGCAGACACCATTTTTGTTCTGATCAAATGTATTAGTGTCCTGTTGCCACTGTAACAAATTACAGGCCGGGCCTGGTGGCTCATGCCTGTAATCCCAGCACTTTGGGAGGCCAAGGTGGGTGGATCACGAGGTCAGTAGTTCAAGACCAGCCTGACCAACATGGTGAAACCCCGTCACTACTAAAAGTACAAAAATTAGCCAGGTATAATGGCATGTGCCTATAATCCCAGCTACTCAGGAGGCTGAGGCAGGAGAATCGCTTGAACCCGGGAGGCAGAGGTTGCAGTGAGCCGAGACTATGCCATTGCACTCCAGCCTGGGCAACAGAGCAAGACTCTGTCTCAAAAAATAATAATAATAAAATAATTACAGTTGGCCTTTGGTATACATGGGGATTGGTTCCAGGACCCCCATGTATACCAAAATCCACACATTCTCAGGTCCCACAGTTGGCCAAAACTGCATATACAAAAAGTCTCTCTCCCTAGACACAGGCTTTTCATCTCCTGAATAGCGTATTTAGGATTCGTGTTTGGTTGCAAAAAATCCTGATAAACAGGCCCACACAGTTCAAACTCATGTTGTTCAAGGATCAACTGTGCCACAAAACTGGGAATTTAAAACAACTCATATTTATTATCTTACATTTCTGGAAGTCAGAACTTTAGCATACTCTCACAAGTCTAAAGCAAAGCTGTCAGCCTCCCTGGAGGGTCCAAGGAGAATGTTTGTTGTTAATTTTCCAGCTTCCACTGGCTGCCTGTGTTTCTTGGCAGGTGACCCCTTCCTCCATCTTCAACGTACATCACTCCAGTCTCTGCTTCCATCACCACATTGCCTTCTCCTCTGACTCTGACTCCCCCAGCATCACCCTGATAAGGAGGATTGTGATTCCATGAATAATCCAGGATAACCTCCCTATTCAAGATCCTTAATTTAATCATATCTGCAAAGTCCCTTTTGCCAAATAATATAACATTCATAGCTTCTAGAGATTGGGATGTAGACATATTTCAAGGTTATTATTCAGCCTACCGTACCACGTTTCCACCATGATTGCTTACATACTCAGTCTTGCCACTCTTTCTAACTAATGAACTCAGCCAAGAGGACATTTGGAGTTGTCTATTTTTAGTCATGACTGAGCAGTATCTAGAACTAGCAGAGACCTGGAAGCCCGAGAAAACCTCTGACTGGAACCTTCTTTCCCTCCTATCCCACTCACTATAATGTGTCTTTAGTATATCTAGATTGTAATTTTGATAGGGCACCAAGACCCATTTTCTTCACCAGCTTGTGGATTCAAAGAAAGCATTGAAGTGGAAGCCACCGGCACACACTTCAGAAAATGTTACTGGAAGTACAAACTTATGGAGAAGAAAAAGCAGTGTGTGTTTTATGTAGAACAAGTGATACAGTATAAATGAATCTAGCAAAGGAATAAGTGGTGCTAATGATGATTATAGTTGGAAATTATATTAGGCTAGAAAGTGCAGATACTTAAAAATCTTTTAAGGGATTTCTGATTTATCCACAAATCTATGTTGAGTAATCTATAACAAATGTAGTTATGTCCATAGGAATTCCCCTATCCCAACTAGTATTAAACATCATGATCTGTAGGCTAGGAAAGTAATCACCAAGGTACTTGTATCTAAACTGGAAGTTAGGAGGCTTAGGATCCAGTGCTAAAGAAGCAGGTGAACTATGGCTTGAATATTTGACACCTCCAAACCTCATGTTGAAATTTTATCCCCAGGGTTGAAAGTGGGCCCTAATAGGTGTTTGGATCATGGGAATGGATACTTCATGAATAGCTTAATGCCCTTCATGGGATTCGAAGAGTGCGTGAGTTCTTTCTCTGTAGCTCCAGTGGGAATTGGTTGTTGAAAAGAACCAGGCACCTCCCCCTCTCTCCCACCTCCTCTCGTCATGTGATCGCTGCGCACACCAGCTCCCCTCTGCCTTCTGCCATAAGCGGAAGCAACCTAAGGTCCTCACCAGAAGCAGGCGCTGGTGCTATGCTTCTTGTACAGCCTGCAGAACTGTGAGCCAAATAAACAACTTTTCCTTATAAATCACCCAGCCTCAGATATTCCTTGATAGCAACCAAATGGACTAAGACAGGTAATTTATTTATTGTCTTAATTTGGCCACATATGAGAATAAACAGGAGCTCTAACGCCAGGAAAACAGGCACAAACCAAGACATACAGTCACTCCGTGGATAAATTACTTCACCTCCTTGGCCATTGTTTTCCTTGTCAAATGGTGACAGTGCCATATAAGTTTCTGAAAGCATGAAACATGAGACTAGGCATAAGAACACTTTGAAAAAGTACATAGTGCTAGACAAATAGTGGTTTTACTGTTAATACAAAAAAATTGAAATTAATTAATTTTAAGTTTCCCCTGTGAGTTGACTCTAAGGAATTTTTTAAAAGTGTAGACACTATAATATCCAGAAGTTATAGGAAAATACCTGGAAACAACTTAAACATTACCAGGGCTTCCGATTCTTTCTCCGAGTTAATCATCGTTAACACCACTATTTCATTACCACAGCAATTCATCAGTGAGAACAAAGGAAATGGGGTGAATGGCATCGCGGAAGTGACAGAAACTTGCATCCCAGTGTGGCGTAAGCTAAAACAAATGCCTGTAACACACACCCACACTGCACTGTAATTCTGGCCTGCTAAATCCTTACTAATCTTTGGGGAACATTTTTACTCTTCAGCTGTGAGTCTGACTTAGAATGTATTTTATCTGACGATAATAGTGCAGTAGCTGTTGAGATAATGGGTCATATTTTTCCTCACTGTAAATCACTTTAATCCTAGGAAGTGAAAAAAAAACTAATGACTTAAAGCAGTCATAAAATACCTAATTCTTTATTAGGAAGGGAAACACTGAGGATGCTGATATTGACATAATCTAGAAAGTCCGAACAAAGTGTGGCCCAGTGGATGCCATGTTATGGCATGCCAGAAGAGTGGAATAAAATGCTGTGTAGGAGAGCCTTCCAGGAGCAAATGAGGAAAATGAATACAAAAAAAAGACTGGAAAAGACTCCAGGGAGGAAGGTGACAAATGAAGTTAAAGAAGTAAAATGAAATAAAACAATAAAATTAGAGAAACAGATGGAAAGGCAACTAAACGCCCTGTTATAATATCAAACACATTCCTGTTTGTAATCATCAGATTTTTGACAATTTGCAGGACAGCAGGGATTCTATGTGGCTTCTATTAGGTTGGTGCAAAGGTAGTTGCAGTTTTTCCATGACTTTTAATGGTGCAGTTGTGCCTACCTTTAATCCTAGCACTTTAGAAGGCTGAGGTGAGAGGATCACTTGAGCCTGGAAGTTCAAGACCAACCTGGGCAACATAGCAAGACTCTGTCTGTAAAAAAGAATAATAAATAAATTAGCCAAGGGTGGTGGCATGTGCCTGTAGTTCTAGCTACTCTGGAGCCTGAGGCAGGAAGATTGCTTGAGTCCAGGAATTCAAGACTAGCCTGGATAACATGGCAAGACTCCATTTCTACAAAATAAATTAAACAATTAGCTAGGTAATGTTTCCATTGCTTTTAACAGCAAAAACTGCAATTACATTTGCACCAACCTAATAGACTTATGAAATGGAAGCATTTGAAAGGAATCACAAAAGCCTTATCAGAAAGACCTTCAAAGAAAATTGGGTAGTCAAAATGGGAGAATATCCCTCTACTTCAGCTCTTAAAATGCTTTATTACTAATAATGCCAGGTGTATGACAGCATACAGGAAATTATAAAAGCTATTCCTCAAATTCCCATTATAATCTTGGAAGAAAACTGCTAGTTTTTGTGTCAGTATTCGTTCTCATCATCTTTCTTAGTAATAAAACCTGATTATTGACTGGGTATACATTTTATATGACAATTAAGATTACACTTGTCAGCTTTTTCTGTAGGCACATTGGCCATATGACTAAGAGCTATGCATTGGATCTAAGCAGACTTGTCTTCAAGAAGTATCCTAAAAGTAGGGCACATCCAATTTTGCCTCTTCCTCCGTCACACTGCCTGGGATGTTGATGTGAATACCGAAGCCAAAGCAGCCATGGTCCAGTGAAAGGCTGATGTTGAAAGTGATAAAGCAAGAAGACAGGAGTGATAGGAAAGCAACCAGAATGGCCCTAAATTACTAACCCCTGGATGTCACTTACATGGAGAAGAAATGAAACTATCTTATTGAAATCCCTGTTATTTGGAGTCATTGCTAACAGTCAAAGACTTTAATGACAAATGCATTGAGTTAATATTAAACACCTTTTAAAAAACTTTAGAAAGAGGCTCTTGCCTCTGTCACCCAAGCTGGAGTGCAGTGGCATAATGACAGCTCACTGCAGCCTCGACCTCCTGAGCTCAAGGGATCCTCTCGAGTAGCTAGGATTATAGGCATGAAACACCGTGCCTGGCTAATTGTTTAATTTATTTTGTAGAGACAGAGTCTTGCCATGTTATCCAGGCTAGTCTTGAACTCCTGGGATCAAGCAATCCTCCTGCCTCAGGCTCCGGAGTAGCTAGAACTACAGGCACATGCCACCACCCTTGCTAATTTATTTATTATTCTTTTGTACAGACAGGGTCTTGCTATGTTGCCCACGCTGGTCATGAACTCCTGGGCTCAAGTGATCCTCCTACCTCAGCCTCCTATAGTGCTAGTATTAAAGGTAGGTACCACTGCACCCAGCATTAAACACTTGATTTTTATAAATGTCATAGGAGTATAAGATTGTACCAGTGACTTGCAAATTCAGTACACACAAGTTTGGATTCTGCATTGAACTCTAAATACTTGCCTCATTTGTTCATTCTCTCGTTTTTGCTCTCTTGCTCTCTATTGCTCTCTGTTTCTCGCTCCTCAATACATTGTGATATTTCATCCCTCACTACTTAAGCTTACATCTCTTGGTCAAAAAGATATTCTTCTACATAACCACAATACTATAATATGGCTAAACTAATTAAGGATAATTCTGTAAATCAACTAACATACTGTAAATATTCAAATTTCCCTAATTACACGAAAAATGTTTTTGAAACCATTAACAAAATAAATATATGGCAAGCCTAATAAATGAAAAAAGATATCAGTAAAAAATAATTTATATTACAAATTTTAAAAGTACTTAACTAGATATATGTATGTGGGATATAAAAACATAGCATAATATTGTGAATAACTAAAAGTTTGGAAACAAACAAAATAGAAAATTTTTAATAAAAATAACATTTTATATTTCAAGAAAAGCATAAAATCTTCAGTAATCCAGAAATTATTCAAGAAAGTGGAATAAGTAATAACAAAAACTCCCTTATCTCGGAAAAAGCACATGGTTTAAAAAATTCTACTTCTATTTTACTCTAGAAGATTCATATAACCCTAATACAAAAAAACTGACAGAGGAACGTCATAAAAGACAATCATAGACTGAGCTTACATCTTATAAACAAGTATTATAAATAAAAACATGAATAACTTGATTCCAGTAATGTGTTTTTTAAAATAAATATTACTTATGGGCCACTTAGCTAGGGTGTGTGTGTGTGTAGATGGGAGTCTTGCTATGTTGCCCAGCCTGATCTAGAACTCCTGGCCTCCAGTGATACTGCCACCTCAGCCTCTGAAAGCACTGGGATTATAGGCATGAGCTGCCATATCCAGCTCTGAGCATTTGAAATAAAGAAAATAATACAAAAGATCAATGAAACAAATAGTTTTTTTTAAAGAGATAAACTAAATTGATGAAACCTTGGCAAGACCAAAAGAAAAAGAGAGAAGCCTCAAATAAAATCAAAGATGAAGAAAGGAGACACTACAACTAATGCTGCAGAAATTCAAAGGTTTATTAGTGGCTACTATGAGCAACTATAGACCAATACATTGAGAAATCTAGTAGAAATGGATAAATTCCTATACGCCTACAATCTACCAAGATTGAACCATGCATGAAGAAATCCAAAACCTGAATAGATTAATAGCAAGTAACAAGATCAAAGCTGTAATAAAAAGTGTCCCAGAAAAGAACAGCCAAGGACCTGATGGCTTCATTGCTGAATTCTGCCAAACATTTAAAGAACTAATACCAATAGTACTCAAACTATTCTGAAAAACAGAGGAGAAGGGAACACTTCCAAACTCATTCTATGAGGCCAGCATTACCCTATAGCATAACTAGACAGAGGCACATCAAAAAAAGAAAACTGTTGGCCAATATTACTGATGAGTATCAATGCAAAAGTCCTCAACAAAATACTAGCAAACCAAATTCAACAACATATTAAAAAAATCATTCATCATGACCAAGTGGGATTTATCCCAGGGATGCAAGAATGGTCAATATAGGCAAACCAATTAATCTGATACATCATATCAACAGAATGAAACATAAAAATCATATGATCATTTCAACTGATGTTGAAAAAGCATTTTATAAAATTCAACATCCTTTCATGATGAAAACCCTAATAAAAATTGTGTATAGAAGGAACATAATTAAACATAATAAAAGCCATAACAACAGACCTATACCTAGTATCATACTAAATGGGGAGAAACTGAAAGCCTTTCCTCTAAGATTGATAACACAACAAGTATGCCCGCTTTCACCACTGTTACTCAACATAGTACTGGAAGTCCTAGCTAGAGCAATCAGACAAGAGAAAGAAATAAAAAGAATCCAAATTAGAAAGAAAGAAGTCAAATTATCCTTGCTTGCATATATGATTTTATATTTGGAAAAACCTAGACTCTACAAAAAAACTATTAGAACTGATAAACAAATTTAGTAAAGTTGCAGGATATAAAATCAACATACAAAAATCAGTAGCATTTCTACATGCCAATGGCAAACAATCTGGAGAAGAAATCAAGAAAGCAATCCCATTTACCATAGGTGCAAATAAGATAAAATGTCTAAGAATTGACCAAAGAAATAAAAGATGTCTACAATGAAAACCATAAAACATTGATGTAAGAAACTGAAGAAGACACAAAAAATGGAAAGATATCTCATGTTCATGGATTTGAAGAATCAACATTACTAAAATGTCCATACTACCTAAAGCAATCTACAGATTTAATGCAACCTCTGTCAAAATATCAATGACATTCTCCACAGAAATAGAAAAAACAATCCTAAAATTTATATGGAACTGCCAAAGACCCAGAATAGCCAAAGCTATACTGAGCAAAATGAACAAAACTGGAAGAGTCACTGGACCTGACTTCAAAATATACTACAGAGCTACAGTAACCAAAAACAGCATGGTACTGGCATAAAAACTGAAACATAGATGAGTGAAACAGAATAGAGAACCTAGAGATAAATTCATACATCTACAGTAAACCCATTTTCGACAAAGGTGCCAAGAACACACCTTGGGGAAAGGACAGCCTCTTTAATAAATGGCACTGGAAAAAGTGGATATTTATATGTAAAAGAATGAAACTAGACCCCTATATCTCATCATATCCAAAAATCAAAATGGATTAAAGACCTATATCTAAGACTGAAAGCTATGAAACTACCGCAAGAAAGTACTAGGGAAACTCTCCAGAACACTGGAGACGTACAAATGGCCGAAAGAAGACATACAAATGGCCAACAGATATATGAAAAGGTGATCAACATCACTGATCATTAGAGAAATGCAAATCAAAACCACAATGAGATATCACCTCACCCCAATTAAAATGGCTTTTATCCAAGAGTCAGGCAATAACAAATGCTGATGAGGATGTGGAGAAAAGGAAATTCTCATGTACACTGTAGGTGGAAATATAAGTTAGTTAGTACAACCACTATGGAAAACAATTTGGAGGTTCCTCAAAATACTAAAAATAGAGCTACCATATGATCCAGCAATACCACTCCTAGGTATATGCCCAAAAGAAAGAAACTAGTATATTGAAGAGATATCTGCACTCCCATGTTTATTCACAATAGCCAAGATTTGGAAGTAACCTACATGTCCATCAACAAATTAATGGATAAAGAAAATGTGGTAGATATACACAATGAAGTATTATTCAGCTATAAAAAGAATGAGATACTGTCATTTGCAACAACACAGATGGAACTGGAGTTCATTATGTTAAGTAAAATAAGCCAGACACAGAAAGACAAACTTCATATGTTCTCACTTATTTGTGGGAGCTAAAAATTAAAATAATTGAACTCATGAAGATAGAGAATAGAAGGATGGTCACCAGAGGCTGGGAAGGGTAGTAGGGGGTTAGGAGGGAAGTGGACAGGGTTAATGGTTACAAAAAATAGAAAGAATGAATAAGACCCAGTATTTGCTAACATAACAGGATGACTATAAAGTAATTTAATTATACATTTTAAAATAACTAAAATAATACAATTGGATTGTTTGCAACACAAAGGATAAATGCTTGAGGTGCTGGCTACTCCATTTACCCTGATGTGATTATTACAAATTGCATGCCTATATCAAAATAACTCATGTAACCCATAAATATATACCTCTACTATGTAGCCACAAAAATTAAAAATTTTCAAAATTAAAATTTAAAAATATAAGAATATTCCTTGGTATTTGAGGATAACCACTTGAATTAAAAATAGAAGTGATTTCATGGTTTCCCCTGAGTTTTGCACATTTCTATACTCTGAAATCTTTATACATGCATTTTTATGTAATTCGTATCAACCCATTTTTGTTGCATAACATTCTATTCTTTCTATGAATTGTATATATTAGATTAAACATTTGAATAACATATACTATCTTAAAGAAGATGTTTTAAAAGCAATTTTTCAGAATTTTTAAAATTTTCATTTTCTTGGAAGATGATTTTCAGGCTTGTTGAATTTGTTAAATACATTGCTTATGTTTCCTCATATTCTTTGAAAGTTTCATATGCAAATTCACATTGAGTGAAGGTTTTAAAATGTGAATATCTTCTTTCTGTGTTCACCTTTACCTGTGTCATGGAATTGCAAATACAGGCCAGCAGTGATCTCAGGAATCCTGAGACAGGATATAGCAAAGATCTGTGGCCTGAGGCCAGCACTAGGCTTGGTCTATTTCCTGGTTTTGCAGCTGTTTCCGTTCAGTCCAGCCATCCTTGAAGAAAGTTCTCTAGCGGCTTCAGGTTCTGAATGCATCTGAAGATTCTTTCAGCCTTCAATCATTCTTGGGGCTCAGACCCCATTCCTTACCGCACCCCCATTTCATATGGTCCCTGGCTCCACTCCTATGTCATACATGTGTTTTTTTTTTTTTGAGACGAAGTCTCGCTCTGTCGCCCAGGCTGGAATGCAGTGGCGCGATCTCGGCTCACTGCAAGCTCCGCCTCCCGGGTTCACGCCATTCTCCTGCCTCAGCCTCCCGAGTACCTGGGACTAGAGGCGCCCGCCACCGCGCCAGGCTAATTTTTTTTTTTTTCTTTTTTTGTATTTTTAGTAGAGACGGGGTTTCACCGTGTTAGGATGGTCTCGATCTCCTGACCTCGTGATCCGCCTGCCTCGGCCTCCCAAAATGCTGGGATTACAGGCATGAGCCACTGCGCCCGGCCTACATATACTATTTTTTAATTCATCTCCTACATTTTTATTTTTATTTCCTATAAGGGTAATATCCTTGCTGTCACCTTCTGTTTCCATTCCCAAACTCCAGTAGGCCTTAGGCTTCAGAACCCATTTGAAAGCTGCTGCTTCTAGCCCATGGAGATATTTATCCATTTTCCATTATGTTTATCCATAAGCAGATAGAAAGTCCACTGTCTGCTTCTTGTTCATGGAGATGTTTAACAGCTGTTAACCATTTTTTATCTTTTATCTTACTTGCTAGATGTTTTCACAAGGGACAGGGAGGGTTATGGGAACTCACTCTGTCGTCTACTGGAAATCCACAAAAATACAAGCTTTACAAATACATATATGCCGTTGTCCATGCATTTGGTAGTATGTAAGAAAAAATTTAACTCAAAGCCACTCTAGTTATTTGAGGTATTGTCCTGTGTATTTGTATCAGTACAGAGGTAGAGATGGCTTCCATATAGATCAAGTCAGGAGTTACAGGACATCATCAAAGACTGAGGTGTCTTCATCTCTGCTCCATCATACACAGAATTAAAGAATTTAATACTGCTTTCCCCACACGTCACAAAATGCTGCCACTATAAATATAGTAAAAAAAACTTTGGCGAGCCTTTCTCCACATTTCACATCTGGACACACATAATGGCCAGACGAACAAACCTAGGAAACCATCCTGGTGTTAGAGAAGATGCAGATGCATTGCTTCAAATGGCAAAAAGAGATCAAAGGTCTTCCAGCCCAAAGCCAGCTGGCACCTCCCACACAACCATCTAATGGTTAACGATTAATTAGATGGTTAATGCCCATCTGGCAGCATCTCTGAGCACCTTCACTAGGACTGGAGGGTTAAAGTACTGGCAGAGTTTCAAATAACAACAGTGGGCAAGCCAAGGCAGGCTGTGCTGAACATCAGTACCCAAATACTTCCATGAATAAAATCTTGTTTGCATTCCATAGCAAGATATAACAGAACTGGGTATATCTGGAATGAATGTTCCTTATGTGGGGTACATGGTGGCAGATCCTAACAAGAAGTTGGAGGATGAAGGCTGCAGTGTACACTATTTCTGTGGCATGCCTGGATCCGACTAGACCAGGCTTTCTCAACCTCAGCACTATTGGCATTTTGGGCCAGATAATTCTTTGTTGTGCAGATTGTCCTGTGCATTATAGGATGTTAGCTGAGTCTCTGGCCCCTACTCAGTATATGCCAAACCACTGTCTCCCCAGTTGTGACATTCAAAATGTCTCCAGACATTACCAAATGTTATCTGGGCAGGAGAATCACTCTCAATTGAGTACTACCAGATTCAACTAGCAAGAGTAACTGGGACTAACTCTAGACTCATGTTGCTTGTAGTAATTGGGGAAATGTATTCAGCTAAAGTTTCTGCTATATAATGTTGGATGCATATATGCCACCACATAGTAACAACAAAAGACAGCTTCCTCCACTCCAGCTGATCAAGTTCACAGAGTTGGACCAAGGGAAACTTGAATCACTTCAAGTTCAACAGTTTTCCAGCACATGCAGCAGGAAAGCAGAGGTTAAAAGTGAAGCTTTTAGACAAGGAGCAATGGTGTGCTGGAGCAAGCTCACACCTGATTGCAAGGATCTCTTCCCAACTCCATGTTCAGTGACATCACATTTGTAGCTTGAAATCAGCCAGGATGAAAGTATTTATACCACAGAAACTGGCAGGTGCTATAATGGAGGGATTTTTGTTGGTTTGTTTTAATTTGGTTTTTCTCCCAGAGAGCCAGTTGTTAAACATTTATTTGCCAGCACACCACTGGCTAGGACTGAGGTGCTACATACACTGAGTATGTTGGGAGCTGTGGAAAAGAGGAGCAGCTAGATCCAGTTTTGTGAGATCCTAAACCTTTTAGGAAGAACTTCTCAAGAAGAATAGCTCTGTTACAGTTAATGATTTCGAGATGATATTCAATAATTTTTAGTCAATAGCTTTATATCTGTGTCTCGGAAGCCCTATGTATCTCCTGTCATGGGTATGCAGCAAATAAAAAGCAAAATTAGAATTGGTCATCATAGGCAGAATAATTATACCAAAGTAGATCAATACCCACTCCCTGAAATTTAGGCTTCCCTGGTAGCTTATGAAGGGAATCAATAGTATTCAGAATCAGATATAAAGAGTGGATACCTTCAGATGCCCACAGATGAGGATGCTAGAAAGATGCTCATTTATGATCAATTAAAAAGGATGCCTCAGAGTGTTACTAGGTCCTCAGCCACCTTCCAGTGGCTAAAACTAAAAAAATAAATATAACATATTTAAATGTATAGTTCAAAAATACTTTTCCTGAAATAAAAGAATATTTGAATCCCAATTTTAAAAGAGCGTGTAGTAACTGGAAAAGCTGATCTAGATTGATGACTCCAGGACATTCCTCAATAAAATTATTTTAAACTTTTAAAATGCAGAGAATACTACAGGCCTATGCCAAGGATTATCCTCCAAAATGGCAACCTTTTCATTAACTTGATTGAAAGTTACTAATATAGCATTAGGACTCTTTCCTGAGAGGGCACAGTGTCAACTCCATTTTGACTAAGAGAGGCTGAGCTATATCTGTGAGCTGGCATTGAGAACATTACTCATTGGATATTCAGTGTCCCTTGGCTGGCTTACTAACCCAGAAATTCTTTTTACGTTATGTGTTCAACCAATCTGTAGGATTTGAAAGCAGCCAATGGAATTCTGGGGCAACAAAAACCCACTGCATTGTCTTTTTAGAGGTTATCCAATAGCAAAATTTTGGATTCCATTCATAAACTATAGTTCTTAGTAAATTCAGTTATCATAAATTTAATGAACATGTATGTGAAGTACCATTTCAAGTGAGGACCAGCTATAACCTTTCATCTATGTGCTCATCGGTGAATAACAACAACAAAAAAAAGTGGATGTCACAACTTCCGCTCCTGAGGTGATTAACAAGTGTTTGAAGACGTTCTTTTGTGAGCTCAGCTTTATATCACCAAGACTGTCCTTTGGAATGTGTACCCTCAGTTGCAAGAAAATAAAGGTAAAATTTTTTCTTTTTAATATTTCATAATTTTGTTCTTCTAAAATGTTGACTCAACGAAAATAAATCACTCATATTTAAAATTAAATGAATCCATAAAACAAGGTTTACAGTATTTCCAACATTTATATTTTCACATTTAAAATGGTGATTTTGAAATACCTAGAGTATAAAAATAAACTTTTATGATTCAACTCAATTGAATTATCCCATCAGGTGAACAGTAATCTCTTTTTCAAACATATACATATAGCACACTCACATATAATGTATTAACATACAACACACACACCTACATAATGAATAACATACACATAATTGACCTATTGCAATTAGAGGTTATAAATATACCAAAATACCTTCTCATTACTGAGACTTTATGTCTGTAAAGTAAAACTTTTATAGGTTTTTGGTAGTAAGGCATATTAAATTCAAAGCAACTTCTATTCTCCTCTTACATAAAAAAATAGGTCAGCTTATCCCAGATTATTCAAAAATCCATTTTTTCCAGGTATCCTACATGGTGAACTAACAAGTCCTATTGTATTTCACAGTGGGAGTTGTTACACACCATTAGCTAAGCTATTTGTTCTCCTTTGAGATTTGACATAAACATTAGTGTAGCTATTATTGCAACCATAAGATACATACATGATTTATCTGCTTTTTATCTTTCAAAAAAACTGCATTCTCTTAATGTGGTATTTGTATGTGTTTTGAATTATAATCGTATATATCTGGAGAACAGTCGTATTTAAAATCTGTGATGCAGAAACTAGATCACTGGATTTGGAGTGAGAAACAAGAGACTAAATGCTGGTAAGCCATATGAATCTGCAAAGAAGTAAGAGCCAAGGGTCTGTCTCCCAGGCCTTCATGAGGCTCCCAAGACAGCAGAGCGGTGGCTCTGCAGGGGTACATGTCACAGCCAGTTTCCTAAGCAAATAGCACCTGAGAAGAGACAGGCAAAACCTTGTTCCTCTGCCATAAACATCAAGTGTTATCTGCAAGTTCAACCCCACATGCAGAACTGGGAAAAGCCCTACCCATAGGAGATTTCCAAAGGGCAGAATAACAGACCTGATAAAGAAGAGACAGCATTTGAAATGGAGATTTGGTTGAAAAATTATGCAGAACTCACCCAATTCTACCCCAGCCATTGGCCCTTATTGGTAGGTATCCATATCTAGAGGAGAATTTAATTTTAGCAATATAGATAAAACAGGAAATATGAAAGCAACTATTTTCGTTACCCACACAATGGGTGGGTTCAATCACCTGGCAGGTGACAGTCCAATGACCACAACCAAGGAGGATGTAACGAGGAGATTTTATTATTTGCAACAAGTAAGGCAGACATTCAGGATAGTTCCCGAGACAGCTCCCCCCGAACAATGGTGAAAACAGGGATTTTACTGGACTGGTCAGCTGAGTCATCGTATGTAGGGGTGGAGTAAAGGCAGTGCAGGTGCAGTTACTGATCATGCTTTTACCTATGTCACAAGTACAAACCAAAGGGAAAATAAGCTCCTCCCTGGGCAAGGGTTTTAGTAGGGTACTGAGGAGAGTTCATCAAAGTTTATCTCCAACTCAGCTATCTCTGGATCCAACTCGTTTTTGTTTTTCCAGGGCTGAGCTTCTTCCTAGAACATTTTGAGATGACAAAGAATTCACGGTGCCACAGTTACAAGTGGGTAGTTTTTCACAGTGCATATCCAAAACCCTAGGACCTTGGGTTACAGTTTCCAGAAAAAAACAAACAATATTATTCAGAGACTGGGTGTGCAGGGCCCAGGTCTGCAATTCCTGCTTGGTTCTCTGCACAGCATCGTCTCATCCCTCTCCTCTGTGGCAGCCACTTAGATCCCTCAGGCAGTCTCACTCCTGTCCCACACCCCATACTCCTCACTTTATGACAGACTTAAAGAATGCTAGTTTGGACTAGATTTTATCTCAATCCCAAGTTGCTGCTCACTAAAGCTAACCACTATGCCATGCTGTCTGCAAAGATGACAGGCTTGGATCCTCTCCAGGCAAAATCATATTTTCAGACACCAAGCTTCTGCTCCAATTTCCCCATTTTCTCAATGGAGATGGTGTTTTATGACAGGGAACGGGTGAATCCTCTCCTGCTCCACATTATAACATCTTGGTCAAAATATCTGTAATAAAATGCAAGACAAAAGGTGAGCAGTGAGGCTGACAGCTGGAAAGTGCCAAGAGTATATGCTTTTTTATAATGCCGTCGGGCTTTGCTGGAGGGCTGCAGTTTTGAATTGGCAGCTGTTTCATCTTAATGTAGAAATATCAACTATAAACAGGAGACCCATATCTCTACATGTGCCAGTGGTATTCTGGTATTCAAATCAGATCTTTTCCTTGGGCAAATATAGACTTACTGTTTTTTGCAAGTAGTCATTGACCCTGGGAAAAATGATAAGTTGCTAAAAAATTGAGCAGCCTCATAGTTTAGTCAAAGACAACACATTAGAGGATTTTTTTTTTCCTGTCTCTCCTTAACATAAAATATTCACAACCTCCTTCAGCCTTAGTTTCTTCACTCACAAAATGCATAATTTCTTCTCTCTCCTCCTGCTCAGCAGTTAGGGGAAACAAAGGCAGAAATGGTCATAGCATCTGGAATAAACAGTTTAATAAAGGAAAATGACTGTAAGCATATCCTCTGTGTAGGGTAGATCCATTTGAATATACAAATTTAAAAGGGGAATGATATAAAAAGACACATTTGGTGAAAAACCAGCCTTTATTCACCGAGGACTTCATTCACGGCAAAGATTAGAGGTAAAGTTACCAAACTCTTCCTCTGAGCAATCACTGCGCTGGGTTCTGTTTTGTTTTTAAGGAATTTCCAGTGTCATTGTCATATTGGAAGCTTATAATTCCTCTCATCATGTTTTAGGAGCACCACACACCAGACAGTGATCTGACAGCAACCTTCACTATGTTAATAGGTCCAAGAAACCAGGAAACAATATCAAGGCAGAGTTATCAATATGATTTCATAGAATCATGTGACATTCTTAGATTCCAAGCTAACATTCAGGGAGAGCCCTTGGCCTTTTTTTACTCTTGTTTCTCACTGGGTTCCAGTTTGGACCATTTCTATTGGCCTGACTCCAATGTTCACGTTCCTTTCCTCAGCTGTGTCCAGTCTGTGGAATGGGAGGTAGGAACTGAGTCAGTCTGGTGAGTAAGCTGAGCAGAGGTGGGGTTTGGGGTCCTAGGTTACCTTCAGTGCCACATGGATCTGAATTCCTCTAGTGGTGAGCCACTGCTGCCTGCCCTTCATGCCCCACCCTCAGCCATCAGTGGTCCCTGCTGCTCTCCTCTCTGCACCTGCCCAGAGCTAGCCCACTGGTGCTGGCTACCTGGTGCTGGGTTGTTGGTGGAGGCAGGCATGTTTCCTCAGGTGCAGCCTCAGACCCAGGCAGACCTGGAGCACCTGGGCCACATAAGTGGACTTTTCTCAGCATTCTTGCTCCTCTCCTGCTCCCAAAAGGCAGGAGAGAGTGCCACGTAAGTCCCCCAGGTGTAGACAACTCAGTTCCCCCAGGTGTAGACAATTTTGGCTCACTCTGCTCTCCCAGCAGTGGTGGACAGCCTGGATGCTGGAAGCTGAAGGGCTTCCTCTCCTCCACCAGCGGCTTCAGGTCTTGCCTCTGAGGATGGCAGGCGCCTCGCCTCTGAGGGACACCATTCCAGGCCCCTATCCTACCTCGTCTTTGTGAGCGAGTCCCTGGAAAAGAGCTGGTGAGTGACAGCAGTCATCTCTCGTGTCTGGGACACCCACGGTTTCTAAACTGCCATGCTGGTTCATATTTAGCCTTTAAGATGTAGTGTCTGTTTTAGCTTTTTTCTTTTTTACCCAATTCTGCGGCGGCCCCCTCTTCGCACGATAAGCTGCCCAAACTGACAGAGCTCATGTGCCTCTTTCCTTGTCATTCTTTGGAATTCTGTCTACCTAGTTGCCTTTGGACCTCAGCTCCCTGATGGGCTCAAGGAAAGTTAGGACCTTGTAGATAACATGACTTTTTATTAGGGTGGAAGGTACCTTCAGTTTTGCTAATGTCTACAGCCTTTAAGGAAGCAGAACTCCTTTGTTCTTTTTTCATGCAAATTTTAAAGTCATCCATTTTCAACCAGGGTAAAAAACAAAAAAACAACAAAAAATCCTTCTAGGAAGAGAACTTCCTCAAGAAACAAAGACCACAGGTGTTTTTGCCTCTATGCTGAGTCCTTTGGTCTTTGAGTACTTTCCTGCTTATAATTCTTAAAGCCACAGCTCCAAGTAATTAATGGTTGTAAAGTTTTTACAAGAATAGCATTTTCTACAGTGCTTTTTAGAGAATTCTACTTCCTATGGATTGTAGCTGGTGTTATTCTTAAAGGAGGATTCAAAGGCCAAAGTTTAGTAAGTGCTAGTTTAAAAAAAAAAATTAAAGATTTCTCTTCTACAAAACTTTTATAGCTCTCTTTGCACATTCTATGTCCAGTAACTTTGCAAGTACGAAAAACACTGCCACATGGTTATACATAAATCTTTGTGCATGTGCAAAAGCATATCAGTAGACCACGTCTTGAAAGTGCAATTCTTGGTTCAAGTGGTATGCATTTTTATAAAATCTTTATTCAAATTCACATTTTATAAGATACAACAAAAGTTATACCAGTTTACCTCCACAAATAGTACATTAATATTTCCATTTTCTTTCTTTTTTTTTTTTTTTTTCCCTGAGACAGAGTCTCACTCTGTTGCCCAGGCTGGGGTACAGCAGTGTGTCTCACCTCTCTGCAACCTCCACCTCCTGGGTTCAAGCAATGCTCCTGCCTCAGCCTCCTGAGTAGCTGGGATTACAGGCACGTGCCACCATGCCTGGCTAATTTTTGTATTTTTAGTAGAGATGGGGTTTCACCATGTTGGCCAGGCTGGTCTTGAACTCCTGACCTCAAGTGATCCACCCGCCTTAGCCTCCCAAAGTGCTGGGATTACGGGCGTAAGCCACCATGACCGGCCTCCATTTTCTTATGCATACTTAGTAACCCTGTGTATTCACTAACGCTCTTCTAAAACATGGCAATTTCATAGGAAAAAGATCATGTCTCCTGACTCTGTTTGCAAATTGGCAAAGTATGTGTGTGTCCAAAGTACAGTACTTAGTTTGTGTTTGTTTTTCTACTGGGTTAATCTATTTAGTTGGAAAAGTTCTTCATGCTTTAAAGAAATGGGAGCTTTTTCTATACACAACAATTTTCTATTTTGCTATTTGTCTTCTAACGTTGTTAGTGAAGTTTGTTCTTGTTCATAAATGCTAATTTGCATGTAGTCAAATTGAGCAATCATTCTTTTATGTTTTCCAAGTTTCATACCGTGCTTTAAAAGACCTTTTCCACTCAAAATTATATTTTAAAAGTCACTAAACTGTTATTTGTTATAAAAGTAGGGTTTTATTTTTTGCAATGATCTGAAACAGATAAATCTATACATCATTACAGAAATAGGTCTATAATAGTTTAAAAAAAAAAAAAAACTTTGCCTGTTATTTCATTAAATTCTCACAATATTCCCTTATGTTAGTATTGTTATTTTCCCAGTTGTGCTAATAAGGAAACTGAGTTACAGAGAAGTTATCTTTTAACTAAAGTCTAAAAGCAAGTGGAAGAACCGGGAGGCTCCAGGCTGACTAGCTCCAAAGCCCACGTTGTTAGACAAACAGCTTGGGGCTGTGTGTGGAACATAAAGAATCTGATGTGGATCTTACCAGCTGCTTTCTATTCCTAAGTGGAATTTGGCAATTAGATATTGAAGTCTTCTACAGATGTCTTTAGAAGGCTCTCCTTTGAGTTTGTTGGTGTTTTTTGTCTGCCCCCCACATGAGCCTGTATTGCTTTTATAATAATTAAAAAAAAAAAAATCAGGGCCAGAAGCTGTGGCTCATACCTGTAATCCCAGCACTTTGGGAGGGCAAGATGGGAGGATTACTTGAGCCCAGGAGTTCAAAACCAGCCTGGGCAACATGGCAAGACCCTGTCTCTACAAAAAAATTAAAAAGCCGGCTGTGGTGGTGTGTGGTCCCAGCTACTCAGGAAGCTGAAGGAGGAGTATCACTTAGCCCGGGACGTCAAGTCTGCGGTGAGCTGTGTTTGCACCACCACACTCCAGCCTACGCAACACAGTGAGACTTTGTCTCAAAAAACAAAAAGTGAAAAGAATGAAAATAAAAATTTATCAGAGAAAGGTTAATCGTGCCTCTCTAAAAGGATAGTTCAGTATTAAATATTCTCCAAACTTCTTTGAACCTGAAAGATAGTTTTGGAGAGCATTTTGAAGAACTATTTTTTTAAAAGAACAATTTGGGTAAGGACTAGAACAGTCAAATTCTAAGTTCCCCTTCAGTGTGCTGATATCTGTATTGCCAGGCCCACTTCTTCAGTGAATAATGCTGACAGCAATGCCACTTTATTCTTCAGTAAGGATATAATGTATGTCTTAATTAGCCCTATCAGCCCTATTTACTGTTAGAGGGGACTACATAAGGACATGAATACCAGGAGGTGAGACTCACTGGGGCCACCATAGAGGCTGCCTATCACACATACTTAGAACTTCACAGGAATTATTTCTTACAACCCCATTATAGCTCCATGAGATAAGATAGTTACTTATATACCCATATATAGATGTGGAAACTAAAGACATAGAAAGCTAATGATAATGGTCTCAAGGCCTACAGATTGCCTAGTTAGAATAGGACAACCAGGTCTCCTTGCCTGAGTACTTAACTATGGACTTTCAACCTCTAAGAATACAAACCTAGAAGGACATAAGAGTGATGATACTAATGATGAAGCTGAAAACTGTTCTTTGAGGTTGCATAATTATTAAAAGAGACCAGCCTGGGCAATGTGGCAAGATCCCATCTCTACAAAAAAATTAAAAATTAGCTGGGCATGGTGCATGGTGAAGTAAAGACTAAATGGAGGAGAGCCGAAATTCAAGTGTAGGTGAGTGTTGCTTCCAGATTGCTATGAAGGCAGACCTAGAATCCTTGTCAGCGGAAGAGGACCCTTCTGTGCTTTGCCTAAATCCTGCAAGAGTAGTCTAATCTGTATATCTGGAATCTAATTCACCAGGCTCCAACTACTGACTCCTTCCCTAGGTGGAGCTATATTTAAGAAAACAATGCTCAGGACAATGGGCTTAATTGTTCCAGAATTCATAAAAGAGAATCCCCTCACTGTAAATCAGTACATTGAGATCTGGTTTATAAATCTATCTTTTAATTTGGGCAACACTGAGAAGCACAAAACTAAGGACAAATCTTGCAGGTTGACTTGACCAAGATTCTTCTTCCCTGTGTCCATTCTTGCATTGCTATAAAGAAATACCTGAGGCTGGGTAATTTATAAAGAAGCGAGACTTGATTGGCTCATGGTACTGCAGGCTGTACAAGCATGCCTCCTGTATCTGCTCCTGGCAAGAGCCTCAGGAAACTTCCAATCAAGGCAGAAGGCGAAAGAGGAGCAGGTGCATCACATGGTGAGAGTAGGAGCCAGAGAAAGAGAGTCTGTAACTCTTTTAAACAATCAGATTTCATGTGAACTGGACAAGAACTCATCACCAAGGGATGGTGCGAAGCCATTCACAAGAGATCTGCCACCGTGATCCAATCACCTCACACCAGGCTTTACCTCCAACATTAGGAATCACATTTTAGCATGAGATTAGGAGGGGACAAACATCCAAACCATATCTTCTATGCCAGCAGCCAGATTTCAAAACTTCCCCTTCCATTTTAATAGAAACAAATAGCCCTAGAAATACTTGCTCACCTTTAATCATTTTGTAACTTTACTTCCAAGGTGAGGCTTCTGGCTTCATGCAGCACCAGTAGCCAAAGACTGGAGAGTAACAACCACAATCAGGAATTGTGCAGAAAGAATGTTTCATCCTAAGACCTAGTCAGCATCCTCCCAGGAGCAATTCTCCCTTCTTTTGGCTTATTAAGGAAATTTTATTTTTAAAAAGGTAGTTATGAACTCTAGCACCAAATCCAACTTTACTCTGAAACCTAATCTCTGCCACTTTATAAATAACAACCAAATGAGTAATACAAATGCAAATGAAACTGCAGGGGAGGTTTGGTGGCTGGAGGTAAAGAACTCCTTGGAGAATTGGTTTATCTCCTAGGTAATGAAGATGACAGATTGGTATGCAGATTAGTTTGCTCTCTCCTAAGCCCTGGGAAAAGAAATGATGAGAAGTGAGGATACAGCTGTGGAATGTGTCCTGAAACCCATCTATTTGTCTTCCCAAGGTTGTTCCCAAGCTTTCACACAATAATGTTTGATTACTACAGTAACCGATAACTGTTTGTGCTTGTGTTTGCCACAATGCTGTTACAGTGTGCGTTCTCGGCTTGGGACTGCTGAAAATCTTTAATGTGTAACTGCTATTTTCCGTAAGAATGAAGGTAACCTCACAGGGAGCAGGTTCTGGAAATGCAGGTTTTCAGAAGCAATCCAATATTTTCACAGCAGTGTCCTCCCTGCACAGCTCTTCCAATAGCTTAGGGAAGCAGCTCTGGAGTTCGTAGTATGAAATTAGAGTATGAACTACATATGTCACTAGGACGCACAAGCAGCCAGGATCCCCACTCATTCCTGTACACACTTACCTTAATAGAGAGGTGAATTCTAGTCCTCTGAACATGTCTGCATCCTGGTAGTGGCCAAATTGGCTTTCCCTAGATATCCATAAGATCTAAATATGCAAAGTTCAAAAATAAAGGGTAAGTGTAAGTCAACAGCGTGATGTGGCTACCAAAAACCATGTCATAAACACTCAGCAGAGCCTATTGCCCATGAAGAGGGAGGTATTCATGCCCCCAGACCACCTCTAATCGCCTGCACCCTATGCAATGCCCTGTTTGCTTCAAATTTAGCAAGGATACTGATGGTATCAGGTGACCCTTTCCCCACTGCCACCTTGCTCCAATCTAAGTGGCTTTTGGGAGGATCTTTGCTTACTTAACTTCCTGGGGACTTAAGAGTCAAAAAATATCTTTTCTCATTCTGACACTTTAACAGAATATATGACATTAATTCATTTTTTTTTTTTTCTGAACAGTTAAGAGCATTTATTTTCTTCTTTCTTTTTTCTTTTTTTGTTTTTTAAGGTAGGGTCTCACTGTGTCACCCAGGCTGGAGTGCAGAGGTGCAATCACAGCTAACGACAGCCTCAACCTCCTGGGCTCAAGCAATCCTCCCATCTCAGCCTCCTGAGTAGCTGGGACCACAGGCATGCGGTACCACACGCAGCTAATTTTTTAATTTTTTTTTTTTTTCTTCCAGACGGGGTCTCACTCTGTCACCCAGGCTAGAGTGTGGTGGCGGGGGATATCGCCTGCCTGCAAGCTCCGCCTCCCGGGTTCATGCCATTCTCCTGCCTCAGCCTCCCAAGTAGCTGGGGCTACAGGTGCCTACCACCACGCTCTGCTAATTTTTTGTTTTTGTTTTTGTTTTTTTGAGACGGAGTCTCGCTCTGTCGCCCAGGCTGGAGTGCAGTGGCGCAATCTCGGCTCACTGCAAGCTCCGCCTCCTGGGTTCTCGCCATTCTCCTGCCTCAGCCTCCCAAGTAGCTGGGACTACAGGTGCCCACCACCACGCCCGGCTAACTTTTTTGTATTTTTAGTAGAGACGGGGTTTCACCGTGTCAGCCAGGATGGTCTCCATCTCCTGACCTCGTGATCCGCCTGCCTTGGCCTCCCAAAGTGCTGGGATTACAGGTGTGAGCCACCGCACCCAGCCATGCCTGGCTGATTTTTTGTATTTTTAGTAGAGATGGAGTTTTGCTATGTTGGCCAGGCTGGTCTCGAACTCCTGACCTTAGGTGAGTCGCCCGCCTTGGCCTCCCAGAGTGCTGGGATTACAGGCGTAAGCCACTGCGCCCGGCCTACCAGGGATCATTCTTACCCCAAACCTCAACACCACACCATATAACCATGTGACAAACCTGCACATATACCCCTGAATCCAAAATAAAAGTTGAAATTTTTAAAAAGTGAATAAATGATTTAATAGCCATTCAATTTCTATACATTATGAAAGACGCTTAAAATGCCTACTAAAAGAGTAATTAGCTACCATAGCTGAAATGACCTTTTTAATAGATATCTAGCATATTTTTCCACTTTGAATTTCACTAATTTAACCAATAGTGCCTGAAAGAAACCAATATTCCATTTTTAATAGTTTTAATCCAGTTATCTTCATATCTAGAAATTGTAAGAAAAAAATTGCCTTACCCATGTACAGGCATCACCTCGTAATTAAAAAAAAAAAAGGAAATTTTGATGTATAGCAAAGCATTTTTCAGTATTCTGATTTCTAATTGCTTCTACAAATAAACTGCGATAAAATGTGATTTAAAGAAAGGTCATTGCCAAAGTTACCTTCAGTTTCTCCTATCTTGTCTTTTAGGAGTTTTGTAGTTTTGCATTTTGCATATATGTCTGTGATCCATTTTGAGTTGATTTTTGTGAAAGTGTAAGGTCTGTGTTTAGAATCTTTTTATTTTTTGCTTGTGGGTGTTCAGTTGTTCCAGCACCATTTGTTGAAAAAATGATTTTTCTCCATTGGGTTGCCTTTGTCCTTTGTCAAGGATCAGTTGACTATACTTGTGTAGGCCTATTTCTGTGCTCCCTATTCTGTTCCATTTGTCTACTTTTCTGTTCTTTCCCCAATACCACACCCTCTTGACTGCTATAGCTTTGTGGTAAGTCTTGAGGTCCAATATGTCAGCCTTCTGACTTTGTTTTTCTCCTTTAATATTTTGTTTTCTATTCTGGGTCTTTTGACTTTTCATATAAACTGTGGAATATGTTTGTCAATAACCAAAAAATAGCTTGTTGAGATTTTAATTGAGATTTCATCAAGTCTCTATAGATCTGTTAGGAAGAATTGACATCTTAACAATATTGAGTCTTCCTGTCCTTGTTTTTTTTCTTATTATACTTTAAGTTTTAGGGTACATGTGCACAACGTGCAGGCTTGTTACATATGTATACATGTGCCATGTTGGTATGCTGCACCCAGTAACTCGTCATTTAACATTAGGTATATCTCCTAATGCTATCCCTCCCTCCTCCCCCCACCCCACAACAGGGCCCGGTGTGTGATGTTCCCTTTCCTGTGTCCATGTGTTCTCATTGTTCGATTCCCACCTATGAGTGAGAACATGCAGTGTTTGGTTTTTTGTCCTTGCGGTAGTTTGCTGAGAATGATGGTTTCCAGCTTCATCCATGTCCCTGCAAAGGACGTGAACTCATCATTTTTTACAGCTGCATAGTATTCCATGGTGTATATGTGCCACATTTTCTTAATCCAGTCTATCATTGTTGGACATTTGGGTTGGTTCCAAGTCTTTGCTATTCTGAATAGTGCCTCAATAAACATACGTGTGCATGTGTCTTTATAGCAGCATGATTTATAATCCTTTGGGTATATACCCAGTAATGGGATGGCTGGGTCAAATGGTATTTCTAGTTCTAGATCCCTGAGGAATCGCCACACTGACTTCCACAATGGTTGAACTAGTTTACAGTCCCACCAACAGTGTAAAAGTGTTCCTATTTCTCCACATCCTCTCCAGCACCTGTTGTTTCCTGACTTTTTAATGATCGCCATTCTAACTGGTGTGAGATGATATCTCATTGTGGTTTTGATTTGCATTTCTCTGATGGCCAGTGATTATGAGCATTTTATCACGTGTCTTTTGGCTCATAAATGTCTTCTTTTGAGAAGTGTCTGTTCATATCCTTCACCCACTTGTTGATGGGGTTTTTTTTGTTGTAAATTTGTTTGAGTTCATTGTAAATTCTGGATATTAGCCCTTTGTCAGATGAGTAGATTGCAAAAATTTTCTCCCATTTTGTAGGTTGCCTGTTCACTCTGATGGTAGTTTCTTTTGCTGTGCGGAAGCTCTTTAGTTTAATTAGATCCCATTTGTCACTTTTGGCTTTTGTTGCCATTGCTTTTGGTGTTTTAGACATAAAGTCCTTGCTCATGCCTATGTCCTGAATGGTATTGCCTAGGTTTTCTTTTAGGGTTTTTATGGTTTTAGGTCTAATATTCAAGTCTTTAATCCATCTTGAACTAATTTTTGTATAAGGTATAAGGAAGGGATCCAGTTTCAGTTTTCTACATATGGCTAACCAGTTTTCCCAGCACCATTTATTAAATAGGGAATCCCTTCCCCATTTCTTGTTTTTGTGAGGTTTGTCAAAGATCAGATGGTTGTAGATATGCGGCATTATTTCTCAGGGCTCTGTTCTGTTCCATTGGTCTATATCTCTGTTTTGGTACCAGTACCATGCTGTTTTGGTTACTGTAGCATAGTTTGAAGTCAGGTAGCATGATGCCTCCAGCTATGTTCTTTTGACTTAGGATTGACTTGGCAATGTGGGCTCTTTTTTGGTTCCATATGAACTTTAAAGTAGTTTTTTCCAATTCTGTGAAGAAAGTCATTGGTAGCTTGATGGGGATGGCATTGAATCTATAAATTACCTTGGGCAGTATGGCCATTTTCACGATATTGATTCTTCTACCCATGAGCATGGAATGTTCTTCCATTTGTTTCTATCCTCTTTTATTTCATTGAGCAGTGGTTTGTAGTTCTCCTTGAAGAGGTCCTTCACATCCCTTGTAAGTTGGATTCCTAGGTATTTTATTCTCTTTGAAGCAATTGTGAATGGGAGTTCACTCATGATTTGGATCTCTGTTTGTCTGTTATTGGTGTATAAGAATGCTTGTGATTTTTGCACATTGATTTTGTATCCTGAGACTTTGCTGAAGTTGCTTATCAGCTTAGGGAGATTTTGGGCTGAGACAATGGGGTTTTCTAGATATACAATCATGTCATCTGCAAACACGGACAATTTGACTTCCTCTTTTCCTAATTGAATACCCTTTATTTCCTTCTCCTGCCTGATTGCCCTGACCAGAACTTCCAACACTATGTTGAATAGGAGTGGTGAGGGAGGTCATCCCCGTCTTGTGCCAGTTTTCAAAGGGAATGCTTCCAGTTTTTGCCCATTCAGTATGATATTGGCTGTGGGTTTGTCATAGATAGCTCTTATTATTTTGAGATACATCCCATCAATACCTAATTTCTTGAGAGTTTTTAGCAGGAAGGGTTGTTGAATTTTGTCAAAGGCCTTTTCTGCATCTATTGAGATAATCATATGGTTTTTGTCTTTGGTTCTGTTTATATGCTGGATTATGTTTATTGATTTGTGTATGTTGAACCAGCCTTGCATCCCAGTGATGAAGCCCACTTGATCATGGTGGATAAGCTTTTTGATGTGTTGCTGGATTCAGTTTGCCAGTATTTTATTGAGGATTTTTGCCTCGATGTTCATCAGGGATATTGGTCTAAAATTCTCTTTTTTTGTTTTGTCTCTGCCCGGCTTTGGTATCAGGATGATGCTGGCCTCATAAAATGAGTTAGGGAGGATTCCCTCTTTTTCTATTGATTGGAATAGTTTCAGAAGGAATGGTACCAGCTCCTCCTTGTACCTCTGGTAGAATTCGGCTGTGAATCCGTCTGGTCCTGGACTTGTTTTGGTTGATAGGCTATTAATTATTGCCTCTATTTCAGAGCCTGTTATTGGTCTATTCAGAGAGTCAACTTCTTCCTGGTTTAGCCTTGGAAGGGAGTTTGTGTCGAGGAATTTATGCATTTCTTCTAGATTTTCTAGTTTATTTGCGTAGAGGTGTTTATAGTATTCTCTGATGGTAGTTTGTATGTCTCTGGGATCAGTGGTGATATCCCCTTTATCATTTTTTATTGCGTCTATTTGATTCTTCTCTCTTTTCTTCTTTATTAGTCTTGCTAGCGGTCTATCAATTTTGTTGATCTTTTCAAAAAACCAGCTCCTGGATTCACTGATTTTTTGAAGGGTTTTTTGTGTCTCCATTTCCTTCAGTTTTGCTCTGATCTTAGTTATTTCTTGACTTCTGCTAGCTTTTGAATGTGCTTGCTCTTGCTTCTCTAGTTCTTTTAATTGTGATGTTAGGGTGTCAATTTTGGATCTTTCCTGCTTTCTCTTGTGGGCATTTAGTGCTATAAATTTCCCTCTACACTCTGCTTTGAATGTGTCCCAGAGATTCTGGTATGTTGTGTCTTTGTTCTCATTGGTTTCAAAGAATATCTTCATTTCTGCCTTCATTTCGTTATGTACTCAGTAGTCATTTAGGAGCAGGTTGTTCAGTTTCTATGTAGTTGAGTGGTTTTGAGTGAGTTTCTTAATCCTGAGTTCTAGTTTGATTGCAATGTGGTCTGAGAGACAGTTTGTTATAATTTCTGTTCTTTTACATTTGCCGAGGAGTGCTTTACTTCCAACTATGTGGGCAATTTTGGAATAAGTGCAGTGTGGTGCTGAGAAGAATGTATATTCTGTTGATTTGGGGTGGAGAGTTCTGTAGATGTCTATTAGGTCTGCTTGGTGCAGAGCTGAGTTCAATTCCTGGATATCCTGGTTAACTTTCTGTCTCGTTGATCTGTCTAATGTTGAGAGTGGGGTGTTAAAGTCTCCCATTATTATTGTGTGGGAGTCTAAGTCTCTTTGTAGGTCTCTAAGGACTTGCTTTATGAATGTGGGTGCTCCTGTATTGGGTGCATATATATTTAGGATAGTTAGTTCTTGTTGAATTGATCCCTTTACCATTATGTAATGGCCTTCTTTGTCTCTTTTGGTCTTTGTTGGTTTAAAGTCTGTTTTATCAGAGACTAGGATTGCAACCCCTGCCTTTTTTTGTTTTCCATTTGCTTGGTAGATCTTCCTCCATCCCTTTATTTTGAGCCTATGTGTGTCTTTGCACGTGAGATGGGTTTCCTGAATACAGCACACTGATGGGTCTTGACTCTTTATCCAATTTGCCAGTCTGTGTCTTTTAATTGGAGCATTTAGCCCATTTACATTTAAGGTTAATATTGTTATGTGTGAATTTGATCCTGTCATTATGATGTTCACTGGTTATTTTGCTCGTTAGTTGATGCAGTTTCTTCCTAGCCTTGATGGTCTTTACAATTTGGCATGTCTTTGCAGTGGCTGGTACTGGTGGTTCCTTTCCATGTTTAGTGCTTTCTTCAGGAGCTCTTGTAGAGCAGGCCTGATGGTGACAAAAATCTCTCAGCATTTGCTTGTCTGTAAAGGATTTTATTTCTCCTTCACTTATGAAGCTTAGTTTGGCTGGATATGCAATTCTGGGTTGAAAATTATTTTCTTTAAGAAAGTTGAATATTGGCCCCCACTGTCTTCTGGCATGTAGAGTCTCTGCTGAGAGATCAGCTGTTAGTCTGATGGGCTTCCCTTTGTGGGTAACCTGACCTTTCTCTCTGGCTTCCCTTAACATTTTTTCCTTCACTTCAACTTTGGTGAATCTGACAATTATGTGTCTTGGAGCTGCTCTTCTTGAGGAGTATCTTTGTGGCATTCTCTGTATTTCCTGAATTTGAATGTTGGCCTGCTTTGCTAGATTGGGGAAGTTCTGTTTAATATCCTGCAGAGTGTTTTCCAACTTGGTTCCATTCTCCCCATCACTTTCAGGTACACCAATCAGACGCAGATTTGGTCTTTTCACATAGTCCCATATTTCTTGGAGGTTTTCTTTGTTTCTTTTTATTCTTTTTTCTGTAAAGTTCTCTTCTTGCTTCATTTCATTCATTTGATCTTCCATCACTGATACCCTTTCTTCCAGTTGATCAAATCGGCTACTGAGGCTTGTGCATTCATCATGTAGTTCTCGTGCCTTGGTTTTCAGTTCCATCAGGTCCTTTAAGGACTTCTCTGCATTGGTTATTCTAGTTAGCCATTCGTCTAATTTTTTTTCAAGGTTTTTAACTTCTTTGCCATTGCTTCAAACTTCCTCCTTTAGCTCGGAGTAGCTTGATCGTCTGAAGCCCTCTTCTCTCAACTCATCAAAGTCATTCTCCATCCAAGTTTGTTCCGTTGCTGGTGAGGAGCTCTGTTCCTTTGGAGGAGGAGAGGCACTCTGATTTTTAGAGTTTTCAGTTTTTCTGCTCTGTTTTTTCCCCATCTTTGTGGTTTTATCTACCTTTGGTCTTTGATGATGGTGATGTACAGATGGGGTTTTGGTGTGGATGTCCTTTCTGTTTGTTAGTTTTCCATCTAACAGTCAGGACCCTCAGCTGAAGGTTTGTTGGAGTTTGCTGGAGGTCCACTCCAGACCCTGTTTGCCCGGGTATCAGCAGTGGTGGCTGGAGAACAGCAGATATTGGTGAACAGCAAATGTTGCTGCCTGATCTTTCCTCTGGAAGTTTTGCCTCAGAGGCGTACCCGGCCGTGTGAGGTGTCAGTCTGCCCCTACTGGGGGGTGCCTCCCAGTTAGGTTACTTGGGGGTGCCTCCCAGTTAGGTTACTTGGGGGTCAGGGACCCACTTGAGGAGACAGTCTGCCCATTCTCAGATCTCCAGCTGCATGCTGGGAGAACCACTACTCTCTTCAAAGCTCTCAGACAGGGACATTTAAGTCTGCAGAGGGTTCTGCTACCTTTTGTTTGGCAATGCCTTGCCCCCAGAGGTGGAGTCTACAGAGGCAGGCAGGCCTCCTTGAGCTGCGGTGGGCTCCATCCAGTTCAAGCTTCCTGGCTGCTTTGTTTACCTACTCAAGCCTCGGCAATGGCGGGCACCCCTCCCCCAGCCTCACTGCCGCCTTGCAGTTTAATCTCAGACTGCTGTGCTAGCAGTGAGCAAGGCTCAGTGGGCATAGGGCCCTCCAAGCCAGATGTGGGATATAATCTCCTGGTGTGCCATTTGCTAAGACCATTGGAAAAGTGCAGTATTAGGGTGGGAGTGACCCGATTTTCCAGGTGCCATCTGTCACCCCTTTCTTTGACTAGGAAAGGGAATTCCCTGACCCCTTGCACTTCCTGGATGAGGCAATGCCTTGCCCTGCTTCAGTTCATGCTCGGTGCGCTGCACCCACTATCCCGCACGCACTTTCTGACACTCCCCTGTGAGATGAACCCCGTACCTCAGTTGGAAATGCAGAAATCACCAGTGTTCTGTGTCACTCACACTGGGATCTGTAGACTGGAGCTGTTCCTATTTGGCCATCTTGGTTCCACCCTTCCTGTGCTTGTATATGGAATATATTTTATTTGGATTTTCTTGTATTTCTTTGATCAGAGTTTTATAGTTTTCTTCATGTATATCTTGGACGCATTTCATAAAATTTATACTTTTTTGTAGCTAATGTGATTGGTATGATTTCAATTTCAAATTCAAGTTGTTCATTGCTGGTATGTAAGAAAACTTTTTTTTTTTTAATCAACCTGATATCCTGCAATCTTATGAATAAAATTGCTTATTAGTTTTAGGAGAAAAATAAAGAACCTTAACATTCAAAGCATTGTTTGTAAACATCAGTTCCCTCTAAAGGAAACCAAGAATCCTTAAAAAATAGCTGTTTTCCAATCTGGGCAGAAATGTGCAAGATAAGCCTAGAATATGTTGTCATGCCTGATAATAAGGAAGCTATCAAAGAATATTAGAATTATGTCTAGAGGGCTCGAGAGCCAATTCAGTGATGTTTCCACTTGCCAAATATGGTATAATACAATGTCAACACCAATAAGTGTAATAACTATGATGTATTAAAATACATAAGACATGTTTAAATGTAAGATTTCATAATACTATAATAGGTCAACATTGAAGATAGCAAACTTTACCATTTGCATATTAATAAAAGAAAAACTAAAGCATTTATCCTGCCTTTCCTTTAAGAACTATACCAATGGATTGCCAAATAGTAGATGAAGGGAAGTTTCTCTTTATAGTATTCTATTATAGCTAATAAATGAAGGAATAATAGGATTCCACCATTTTGCAGCTCCTAAGGAATTAATCTAACACTGATTGCCAATGGCTGTTAATATGACAAAAAGAGAGACAAACACATACTATGTGTCTCCTGTGGAAGATGACAACCTCATCTATGAAATATTCTTGGAGGAAAAAACAAACTAAATCAGAGCAAGCCTCTAAATTTGATTATCTATTTGCCAAATTGGCATAAAACATTTGTTCATCTGATAGTGAATTACTCGGCTTATGTGAAATTTTCCAGAAAGCTATCCTCCATAAATCATAGATCCCAGGCTGGTTTACCAGAAATAATCTTAGATAATGGTATATCCTGCTGAACTCTCCCACTAGCAAATATTACTAGTTGTTTATCCAGATATCTGTCATTAGCATATTTACAAGGAGATTTGACTGAATTTCTTTATCTTCTTTTTTTTCCCAGGGAAATCACTCTGTGAGAGACAGAACTATAGACCTATTGTTTAACCATTTACTTTCTTCATGGTCTTTCAGCTAAAACATATCAAAAGTTTACAAGTATAAAATGAGAAAAATGGAACAGAATAAAAAATCCAGAACTCATATAAAATTTTTCTATATCCTAGGGATAACTAAGAATCAATAGAGAAGCAATGAATTGTTTAATAACAGTGTTAAGAAAATTGAGTCATTGTGGTGCTCTATTCCCCAAAGATCCTTACCTCCTGGTATGAACAACATTATATAGTTCTCACTTACAGTGTATCATGGTTGGTTTGTGTAACCAATAGCATATCGCAGAATTGATTATAAAACACTATGATTGTAAAAGGTAGGATTATAAAACACTATGATTTATATCTTCGGTGCATTCTCTTTCATCTCTATCCCTATATAGCAGATAGGGAAGCTCTGGGGAAAATAGACAGCAATGTCAGCAGCAGCCCTCTGGGGAAGTCAGCAAGGAATTCAGCCTCCAGCCAGGAGTCAGTGAGGAACTGAGGGCTACCAATAACTATATGAGTAAGTTTAGCGAGATTTTCTAGGCTGTTAAGCTTTGAAATGATTGCAACTCTGACCAATAGCTTACCTGCAGCATTGTGAGAGATGCTGAGGCAGAATCACCCAGATAAGCTGTTCTCAGGTTCCTGACTTGATAGTGTAAGATAATTTTTTTTGTTTTAATCTACTATGTTTAGGAATAAATTTTTAGGCAGCAATAAAAAAATACAGTTTGGCACTAAAAATGGGATATACCATAACAAAAATCTAAAATGTGGGAGAGGAAGCGGGCAGCACCTGGATGGATGAAGGACTTTAAAGAGAGCATTGGCAAAAATCTAAATTGCCTTAATCAGACTGTTTGTTGAATTTTTAACTTAGAAGAGGTTGTTGGTGAGGGCTCAGAAAAATGAGGAAAATCTTATTGGAAATTTGAGGAAAAAAGATTCTCGTTATATAGTGGTAGAAAGTTTAGCGACAGTCACCAGAAGTAATGTGGAAGGTACAAAAGGTACCTAGTGACCTGGATGATCTAGCTAAGGAAATTTCCCACCAAAATGATGAAAATGCCACATAAATACTACTTATGGTAAAATCTAAGAGTGATTTGCTAAAGAAAGGGATGTTATACAAAAACAATTAGAACTTGTGAGTTACGAAGATGCCTAGCCTCTTCAGATGGTGACTAATACTAGAATTAAGAAATGGCCATGAGCAAAGATCAAATCTAGGAAATCCTCAAGAAAACATGGTTTAAAGTGAAGCTGAGGGTGTGAGCATAAAATTCTTTGTTAAGACCTTCTAAAAATGAAAAGTCATGCCTCAAATTGTCACTAGGTCAGATTTCTTTTTAAAGCTCCCTTATGGTTGCAAGAGTGTGACTCTCAGATGCTTTAAATCAAACGATAGAGCTCTAAGAAGATTAACAGTGTTGTCCCTCACTAGAAGTCCAAAGGAGAAAAGTGGTCATCTTGAAGAGACCTATAGATGTGTTTTTGTCTAATGGGGTGAACTCCAGAAAGATGCACAGGAGACCTACAAAGCTTTCAAGAGAATTATATATGCAGAAACATCACCAACTTAGACTGAAGGGAACAGAGACAGTACAAAATGAAAAGAAGTCTTAGCAACCCAAAAATAAACAAGATGCTTTTGGAGAAACTATTCAGCTGCAAACACAGGCTACCTTTCATAAAAATGAAAGGATGACTTAGTGAAACCAAGAGCCCAGACAGTATAGCCAAGAACCATGCAAATTACCTCCTGGGCAGAAGCGGGACTGAGTCTTAGTAAGAAACTTCTAACATTTGCCCAGTTCAATTTTATAATTGCTATTTGAATAGCCAAGGCAAAAAGAATAAAGCTGGAGGAATCACATTGTCTGACTTCAAACTGTACTACAAGGCTACAACCAAAGTCTGTAACCAAAACAGCATGGTACTGATACAAAAATAAACACATTGATCAATGGAACAGTATAGAGAACATAGAAATAAAACCACACTTACAACTATCTTATCTTTGACAAAGCTGACAAAAACTAGCAATGGGAAACAGACTCACTGTTCAATATATGGTGCTGGAATAACTGGTTAGCTATATGCAGAAGACTGAAAGTGAACCCATTCCTTATACTATAGGGAAAAAAAAATCAACCCAAGATGGATTAAAGACCTAAATGTAAGACCTAAAACTATAAAAATCTTGGGAGATAACATAGGAAATACCATTTTGGAGATACAGGAACTGGCAAAGATTTCATGACAAAAGCAATTGTATGTCTAAAGCAATTGTAACAAAAGCAAAAATTGAAAAAGGGGAGCTAATTAAACTAAAGAGCTTCTGTATAGCAAAAGAAACTATCAACAAAATAGGTAACCTACAGAATGGGAGAAAATATTTGCAATCTAAACATCTCACAAAGGTCTAATATCCAGAATCTACAAGGAAATTAAACATACAAGCAAAAAACAACTCCATTAGAAAGTGGGCAAGGCTAACAACCAAAAAAAGCCTAGGATCAGATGGATTCACAGCCAAATTCTACCAGAGGTACAAAGAGGAGCTGATACCATTCCTTTTGAAACTATTCCAAACAATAGAAAAAGAGGGACTCCTCCCTAATTCATTTTATGAGGCAGGCGGCATCCTGATACCAAAACCTGGCAAAGATGAAATAAAAAAAGAAAATTTCAGGCCAATATCCCTGATGAACATCGATGTGAAAATCCTCAATAAAATACTGACAAACCAAATCCAGCAGCACATCCAAAAGATTATCCACCACAATCAAGTCGGCTTCATCCCTGGGATGCAAGGCTGGTTCAACATATGCAAATCAATAAATGTAATCCATCACATAAACAAAACCAATGACAAAAACCACATGATTATGTCAATAGATGCAGAAAGGCCTTCAATAAAATTCAACACTTTATGATAAAAACTCTCATTAAACTAGGTATTATGGAATATATCTCAATAATAAGAGCTATTTATGACAAACCCATAGCCGACATACTGAATGGGCGAAAGCTGGAAGCATTCCCTTTGGAAACCGGCACAAGACAAGGATGCCCTCTCTCACCACTCCAATTCAACATAGTATTGGAAGTTCTGGCTAGGGCAATCAGGCAAGAGAAAGAAAGAAAGGTATTCAGATAAGAAGAGAGGATGTCAAATTGCCTCTGTTTGCAGATGACATGATTGTATATTTAGAAAACACCATCGAATCAGCCCAAAATTTCCTTAAGATGATAAGCAACTTCAGCAAAGTCTCAGGATACAAAATCAATGTGCAAAAATCACAAGCATCCCTATAAACCAATAACAGACAAGCAGAGAGCCAAATCATGCGTGAACTCCCATTCACCATTGCTACAAAGAGAATAAAATACCTAGGAATACAACTTACAAGGGAAGTGAAGGACCTCCTAAAGGAGAACTACAAGCCACTGCTCAAGGAAATAAGAGAGGATACAAACAAATGGAAAAACATTCCATGCTCATAGATAGGAAGAATCAATATCATGAAAATGGCCATACTGTCCAAAGTGATTTATAGATTCAATGCTATTCCCATCAAGCTACCATTGACTTTCTTCACAGAACTAGAGAAAACTACTTTAAATTTCATATGGAACCAAAAAAGAGCCCATATAGCCAAGATAAGCAAAAAGAACAAAGCTGGAGGCATCATACTACCTGACTTCAAACTATACTACAAGGAAAGAGTAAGCAAAACATCATGGTACTGGTACCAAAACAGATATATAGACCAATGGAACAGAACAGAGGCCCGAGAAATAACACCACACATCTACAACCATCTGATCTTTGACAAACCTGACAAAAACAAGCAATGGGGAAAGGATTCCCTATTTAATAAATGGTGCTGGGAAAACTGGATAGCCATATGCAGAAAACTGAAACTGGACCACTTCTTTATACCGCATACAAAAATTAACTCAAGACAGATTGAAGACTTAAACATAAAACCTAAAACCATAAAAACTCTAGAAGAAAACCTAGGCAATACCATTCAGGACATTGGCAATTAACTCAAGGTAGACTCAAGATTTAAATGTAAGACTTAAAACCATAAAAACCCTAGAAGAAAACCTAGGCAATACCATTCAGGACATATACATTGGCAAAGACTTCATGACTAAAACACCAGAAGCAATTGCAACAAAATCCAAAATTGACAAATGGGATCTAATTAAACTAAAGAGCTTCTTCACAGCAAGAGAAACTATTATCAGAGTGAACAGGTAACTTACAGAGTGGGAGAAAAATTTTGCAATCCATCCATCTGACGAACGTCTAATATCCGGATCTACAAGGAACTTAAACAAATTTACAAGAAAAAAACAACCCCATCAGAAAGTGGGTGAAGGATATGAACAGATGCTTCTCAGAAGAAGACATTTATGCACCCAGCAAACATATGAAAAAAAAGCTTATCATCACTGGTCATTAGTTAAATGCAAATCAAAACCAAAATGAGATACTATCTCACACCAGTTAGAATGGCGATCATTAAGAAGTCAGGAAACAACAGTTGCTGGAGAGAATGTGGAGACATAGGAATGCTTTTACATTGTTTGTGGGAGTCTCAATTAGTTCAACCATTGTGGAAGACAGTGTGACGATTCCTCAAGGATCCAGAACCAGAAATACCATTTGACCCAGCAATCCCATTACTGGGTATATACCAAAAGGATTATAAATCATTCTATAAAACACATGCACATGTATGTTTATTGCAGCACTATTCATAATAGCAAAGACTTGGAATCAACCCAAATGCCTATCAATGATAGATTGGATAAAGAAAATGTGGCACATATACACCACGGAATCCTATGCAGCTATAAAAAAGAATGAATTAATGTCCTTTGCAGGGACGTGGATGAACCTGGAACCCATCATTCTTGGCAAACTAACACAGGAACAGAAAACCAAACACTGCACGTTCTCACTCATAAGTGGGAATTGAACAATGAGAACACATGGACACAAGGAGGGGAACATCACACACCAGGGCCTGTCGAGGGGTAGGGGGCAAGGGGAGGGACAGCATTATGACAGATACCTAATACATGCGGGGCTTAAAACCTAGATGACGGGTTGATGGATGCCTCAAACCACCATGGCACATGTATACCTATGTAACAAACCTACACATTCTGGATATGTATCCAAGAAATTAAATTATAATAAAAAAATGGGCAAAGAACATAAACACACACCTTTCAAAGGAAGGCATAAGTGTGGCCAACAACCATATTTTTTAAATTCGCAATAATAATCATTAGAGAAATGCAAGTCAAAATCACAATAAGATACCATCCTCACCAGTCAGAATGGCTATTATTAAAAAGTTAAAAAATAACATGCTGGTAAGTTTGCAGAGGAAAGGAATGCTTATAAACTGCGGTGAGAGTGTAAATTCGTTCAACCTTTGTGGAAAGCAGTGTGGAAATTCCTCAAATAACTAAAAACAGAACTAGCATTCAACACAGCAATCTCACTACTGGGTATTTACCCAAAGGATCATAAATTGTTCTGCCCTAAAGACACATGCACATGTATGTTCATTGCAGCACTATTCACAATAGCAAAGACATAGAATAAACCTAAATGCCCATCAACAGTCAACAGGATAAAGAAAATGTGGTATATATACACCATTGAATATTATGCAGCCGTAAAATGAACAAGATCATGTTATTTGCAGAGACGTGGATGGAACTGGAGGCTATTATCCTTAGCAAACTAACAAAGAAACAGAAAACCAAATACCACATGTTTTCACTTATAAGTGGAAGCTAAATAATGAGAACACATTGACAGAAATTGGAGAAGAACAGACACTGGGGTCTACTTGAGGGTTGAGGGTAGGAGAAGTAAGAGGTTCAGAAAAAAACAAACTAGGGGTTTTGGTATATGAAATACTCTGTACACGAAACCTCTGGGTCACAATTTCACCTATATAACCTGCACATGCACCCCTGAATCTAAAATAAAGGTTAAAATATTGGAATATTTTCATCCTTTTATTTTTTAAATTGATATGTATATTTATGAGGTACATAGGGATACTTCAATACATATAATGTATAGTGATCAGACCAAGGTAAGTTGCATGTCATCATCAAACACTTATTTTTTTGTGTTGGGAACATTCAATATCTTCCTTTTAACTAATTAAAAGTACACAATATATTATTGTTAACTATAGTCATCTTACAATGGTATAGAACACTGGAATTTATTCCTGCTATTGTGTTGTAATTTTGAATCCTTTGAAAAATCTCTCCCTGTCATTCCCTTCCCCCCATCCTTTTCAGCCTCTAGTATCATCTTTTCTTCTCTGATCTCAACTTTTATTAGCTTCCACATATGAATAATATGTGATACTTGTCTTTCTGTGCTTGATTTATTTAACTTAACAAAGTGAACTCCAGTTTTACCCAAGTTGCAGTGAATGACAGAATTTCATTCTTTTTTATAGCCGAATAGTATTCCATTGTGCATATAACCCACATTTTCTTTATCCATTCATTTGTTGTTGAACATCTAGGTTGATTATACAACTTGGCTATTATGAATAGTGCCATCACAAACATGATGTTGCAGATGTTTCTTTGATATACTGATTTTCTTTCCTTTGGATAAATGCCTAGTAGTAAGATTATTGATCATATGGTAGTTCTATTTGCAGATCTTTTTTAAAACCACCATACTGTTCTCCAAGTGGCTATACTAGTTTACATTCCCAATAGCAGCGTAGAAACATTCCCCCTTTCTCTGCACCCTCACCAGCATTTGTTATTTTTAGTCTTTTTGATAATAGCCATCTTAATTAAGATGATAGCTCATTGTGGTTTTCATTGGCATTTCCCTGATAATTAATGATGTTGAGTATTTTTTTCATATATTCATTGGCCATTTGTATATATTCTTTTGTGAAATGTCTATTTAGATCATTTCCCCATTGTTAATGGGATTGTTTACTTCTTGCTGTTAAAATGTTTGAGTTCATTGTATATTCTGGATATTAATCCCCTGTCAGATGCATAGTTTTCAAATATTTTCCTATTCTGTAGGTTGTCTTTTCACTCTGTTCATTGTTTCCTTTGCTGTGCAGAAGCTTTTAAGTTTTATATAATCCCATTTGTTTACTTTTGCTTTTCTTGCCTATGCTTTGAGGTCTTATTCATAAAATATTTTACCAGACCAATTTCCTGAAGTGTTTCACCTATATTTTCATCTAGTAGTCTAATAGTTTCAGGTCTTACCTTTAGGTCTTTGATCCATTTTGAGTTAATTATTGTATAGGATGAGACATGGGGGTCTAGTCTCATTTTTCTGCACATGGATATTCAGTTTTCCCAGTATGATTTATTGACAACTCTCCTTTCCCCAATAGGTGTCATTTGTGTCTTTTATCAAAACTCAGTTGGCTCTATATATGTGAATTAATTTTGCAATTCTCTAGCCTCCTCTGTTGGCCTATGCATCTGTTTTTATGCCATTACCTTGCTGTTTTGTTTACTACAGCTTTGTAATATATTCTGAAGTCTTGTAGTGTCAGCTCTGTGCTTTTGCTCAGGATTGCTTTGGCTATTCCACTTTTTTTTTTTTTTTTTGGCTCTATACAAATTTTAAGACTTTTCTAATTCTGTAAAGAAAGTCCTTGGTATTTTGATAGGGATTGTGTTTAATTTGTAGATTGCTTTAGGTACTATGGTCATTTTAACAATATTTTTGGAGCCATGAGTATGGGATGTTGTTCCATTTGTTTTTATCCTCTTTAATTTTTTTGTCAGTGTTTTGTAGTTTCCCTCATAGAAGACTTTCAGTTCTTAGTTAAATTTATTCCTAGGTATTTCATTTTTTGTAGCTATTGTAAATGGCATTATCTTCTTGATTTTTTTTTTTTTTAGCTATTTTGTTGTTCATGAATAGTGATGCTACTGATTTTATATGTTAATTTTTTATCTTTACTAAAGTCATTCATCAATTCTAAAAGATTTTTGGTAGTCTTTAGGATTTTCTATATATAAAATCATATTGTCTGCAAACAGGAACAATGTGACTTTTTACTTTCTAATTTGGATGCCTATTATTTCTTTCCCTTATCTAATGTTCTTGCTAGGACTTCTGGTACTACGTGGAATAAAAGTAGCAAGAGTAGGCATCCTTCTCTTCATCCAGTTCCTACAGGATGTTAGTACAGGATGTGGGTTTGTCATATATGGCATTTATAGTGTTGAGGTACCTTCCTTCTATAGCTAACTATTGGAGAATTTTTACTATGAAGGGATGTTGAATTTTACCAAATGCTTTTATTGCACCTACTGAGGTGATCGTATGGTTTTTGTCTTTCATTCTGTTGATGTGATATATCACATTTATTGATTTGCATGTGTTGAACCATTCTTGCATTCCTAGGACAAATCTTATTTGATCATTATCTGTTATCTTTTTGATGTATTGTTACATTTAGTTTGCTAATATTTTGAGAATTTTTATGTCTATGTTCATCAGAAGTATTTGCCTGTATTTTTCTTTTTGTGTTTTGTCCTTGTCTGGTTTTGGCATCCAAGTTATGCTTACCTCATGGAATGAATTAGGAAGAGTTCCCTTTGTTTCCATTTCTTGGATTACTTTGAGAAGAACTGATGTTATTTAAAGGCTTGGTAGTATTCAGCGATGAAGCCATCCAGTCCTGGACTTTTCTTTTTTGAAAGACTTTTTATTACTTATTCAATTTTATTACTTATATTGTCTTTCAGGTTTTCACTTTCTTCTTGGTTCAGTCTTGATAGGTTTATGTAACCAGGAATGTATCTATTTCCTCTAGGTTTTTGAATGTATTGGCATATAGTTGTTCACAGTAGTCTCTAACAATCTTTTGTATTTCTGTGGTATCCACTGTGGTGTATGCTCTTTTTATTTCTATTTATTTGGGTCTTCTCACTTCCTTTCTTCATCTAGCTAAGGGTTGTCAATTTTGTTTATCACTTAAAATAACCAACTTTTTGTTTTGTTGATCTTTTGTATTTTTTAGTTAAATTTTATTTCTGGTCTGATATTTATTCTACAAATTTGGGGTTTGGTATGTTCTTGCTTTTCTAGTTTCTTGAGATGCATCATTGGGTTGTATGTTTAATTTCTATATATTTGTATAGTTTCAGGTGTTCCTCTTGTTATTTACATCTAGTTTTGTTTCATTGTGCTTAAACAGGATACTTGATATTATTTTGAATTTTTAAAAAGTTTTTGCAACTTGTTTCTTGTCCTAACATATGGTGAATCCCAGAGAATGTTCCATGTGCTGATGAAAAGAATGTGTATTCTACAGATGTTGGGTGAAATGTTCTGTAAATGTCTTTTAGTTCCATTTCATCTATGGTGTAGTTTAAATCTGATGTTTCTTTGTTGATTTTCTGTGTAAACGATCTGTCAAATGCTGAGAATAGGGTGTTGAAGTCCCAGCTATTTTTGTATTGGGGTCTATCTCTCCCTCTAGATCAATAGACCCCAATAACTCTAAAGGTTGAGCTAGACCCCAGTATATCTCTGGGTCATGCAACGTTGGATGTACATATATTTACAATTGTTGTATTCTTTTTCTGAATTGATTGGTTTATTATTAGAATACAGTCTCCTTATCACTTACACCTTTTGACTTGAAGTGTATTTTGTGTGATATAAGTATAGCTACTACTGCTTACTTGGTTTCTACTTGCATGAAATACATTTTACCATCTCTTCACTTTCAGTCTATGTGTGTCTTTAGAGGCCAGGTGAGTTTCTTGTAGGTAGCATATAGTTATGTCTTGATTTTTTATACATTCACCCAGTTTATATTTTTTAATGAATTTATTTTGTTTTAATTCAAGGCTATTATTGATAGGTGAGGACTTACTCTTGTCATTTTTTGGATCCCTTTCTGCTTTTTTTTCTTTTTTGTACATCCTTTACTTTTATTGTTTGTTTTTGCAATTGGATGGTTTTCTGTAGTGAAAATGTTTAATTCCTTTCTCTTTCTCCATTGTGTATTGGCTCTTCCAGTGAATTTTGTAGTTTTGCATGTTTTCATAATGGTGGTTATCATCTTTTCCTTCCAGATGCAAGACTCCCTTGAGCATTTCTCATAATGCCAGTCTCTTGATAATGAATTCTTTTGGTTTTTGCTTGTTTGTAAAATATTTTATTTCTCCTTCATGTCTGAAGGATAGCTTTCCTGGGTGTAATATTCTTGGCTGCCAGTTTTTTTTTTCTTTCAATATTTTGAATGCATCATTCCAGCCCCTCCTGGTCTGTGAGGTTTCTGTGAGAAATCCACTGTTAGTCTAATGGGAATTTCCTTATATGTGACTTGATACATTTCACTTGCTGTTTGTAGAAGTCTTTATCTTTGATTTTGATAACTGGACTATAATTATAATCTCCATCTGCAGTGCTGGAGATGGAAATGGAGCCCAGTGCCTTGGAGAGTACCTGTTTGGATTGACTCTATCTGGGGTTCTTTGCAATTCCTGTATCTGCAGGTCCATCTCACCCACAAAACGGGAATTTTCCAGCTATTGTTTCATTAAATATTTTTTTTTAGAACTTTCCTTTCTCCTCTTCCTCAGGAGTGCCCCCAATGTGAACATTTGTTTGTATAATTGTGTTCCATAAATCTCATAGGCTTTCTTAATTCTTTTTTATACATTTTTATTTATCTGTGTTACTTCAAAAGACTTGTCTTCAAGTTTAGAAATTCCATCTTTGCTTTGTCTACTCCATTGTTGAAGCTCTCAATTTTATATTTTATTTCCTTAATTTAATTATTCAACTCTAGGATTTCTGTTTAGTTTTTTGTGACTTGTGACCTTTATCTCTTTGTTAAATTTCTCATTCAAATTAGGAAATATTTTCCTGATTTCATTGAATTGCCTATCTATATTCTCTTACATACCATTGAGTCTCCTTAAGGTTATTATTTTGAATTCCTTTTCTAGCATTTGGTATATTTCCTTATGATAAATGTCTATTACTGGAGAATTATTATGTTTATTTGGAGGTGTAATGTTTCTTTGCTTTTTTATGTTTGATGTGTCCCTACATTGATTTCTACACATCTAATGGCACAGTTATTTTTTCCAATTTTATGAAGTAGGTTTCATGGGAAAGAATTATTTATACAGGTGAGTCTTGGGGTGTCCATTCAGTGGGGTGCATTGGCTTGCTTCTAGATAAACACAGTAGTATAGTCTCCTTGTAATTTCTTCAGCTGCGGTCCATGTTAGTGACGTTTGTGAGTGTCTCAGTGGCCTAGGCTGAGTTTGTGATGGTGGTGGCATGGCTTTGCCAGAAGTAGGCACACAAAGATGGTTTCTCAGGTTGTAAACATAGGTTTGCAGAATGTGGATCAGTCAACTTGGGGTCTGGCTCGCTGGGGTTGGGGCCATGGGGCTGTTACTCTGAGTGGGTGGGGGAAGAAGGGTACGTGTCCACTCGGGGCAGCCCAGAGGGCTGTTTCTCAGGCTCAGAATATGGGCACAAGACTACTCAGTTGGCCTGAGGGTATGTCTGCTGGGGGCAACTCACAGCCATGTTTCTCAGACCCTGATTACAGGTGTAGGGCCTTTGCGCAGCAAGGGGTATGTCTGGGTGGGTGAAAGTACCATAGGGCTGTTTCTCAGGGACCTCTCCCACTTGGGAGAGCGTGCAGAGTGGTTTGTCTAGCTCAAGAGCAGGGTTGCCCTGGGCAGGACTGATAGACTGTTCCACTGGCTAGAAGTTTAGGCAGTGGGGTTTTTTCTTCTCTGCTGTGCAGGACCAGAGTCACAGTGAATCCTGGTCTCAGGTTCCATGCAGCTGGAATTGTGGCATTCAGCCACAGGGCTGAATGGAATGAAGATGGAGCCCAGCGCTAGAGAGGTACAGTAGCTACTGGTTCCCAGAGAAAGGTACATTCCAGAGATGGCTCTGGTCTCAGGATGGTGCCATGCTGCAGCAGCTTGGCTCACAGAAAGTATATGATGGGTGGGGAGTGCATATCTTGTGTTCCTGATCTAGGGCAATGCAGTTGTGTGAATTCCTGGCAGCTCCCCAAACTGGACTCAGGGCTTGCAAGACTGTGAGGTTTTTCTGTAGTAAGGACTGTAGGTGTTTATGGTGGCAGTGGGGGCTGGTGAGGATCTGCTAACATTTTCCCCACAAGGGGAAGTCCCTCCTGACTCTGGGCCAATCTGAGACAGGGCTGCAGAGACTGGATATCCCCATGCTGTCCTCCTCAGCTTCTAATAGCCACAGGTGTCTCTCTACTCCCCCACTACACTCAGTGCTCTCCCTTTTGCTCTGCAGGCAAATCTTAGCTATTTATTCATTGTGTTGGTCTTTTCTTGTGGAAGAAATGAACACTAGACATCTCTGGTCAGCTCCCCTTGACTCTTTATGCCTCCTTTTTTGAACAGGGATACCTTCAGAGGTTGCCCTGTGCCTGTGACATCTTGATTGTCAGGTATGTAGGGGATGAACAGCTGGTCTCTTTAATTTCACAGATCAAGAATTGCACTCAGGAGTTGTACTTAAAGAACTCTATCCAGGAAGCTTCACACTCACCTGGACCTGACTTAGATTATGAGAATCTGGACTTTAAGCTGATACTCAGATAATACCAAGCAGTAACAAAAATTTGGATAAATAAGAACGTTGATGCAGTTTTGTTAAAGATGATTTTTATTTTTTGTGCTTACTTGACATGTAATAATTGTATATATTTTGGGATACAGAGTAATATTCAATACATATATAATGTATAATAATCAAATCATGGCAATTAGCATATCGATCACCTCAAACATTTATCATTTCTGTGTGTTGGGAACACTCCCTTCTTCTACTATTTAAAAATATACAGTAAGTTATTGTTAATTATAGTTACCCTGTGTGCTATAACACACCAGAGCTTCTTCCTCCCATCTAGCTGTAATTTTGTATTCATTAACCAAACTCTCCATATCCTTCCCTCCACCCTAACCTACCAAGCCTCTAATAACCACAATTCTGTCTACTTCTATACTCTCAGCTTTTATAGCACCCAAGTATGAGTAAGAATATGCAGTATTTATTTGTCTGTGCCTGATTTATTTCATTTAACAAAATGTCCACTGGACTCACCCATTTTGCTATGAATGACAGGAATTCATATTTTATGGCTCAATAGTATGCCTTTGTGTGTATATCTACTCCTCTGTTGATGGACACTTAGGCTGATTTCATATCTTAGCTGTTGTGAATAGTGCTGCAATACACATGGGGGTGCAGATATCACTTAAGACATTTTTGAGGAAAAACGCCAAAACTTGGCAAAATTAGAAGTATTCATACCTTACAACCTTAGCCATTTTACTCATTCATAGGGAAACTCACATAGGAACATAAGTAAACACGTATAATGATATTCATTACAATGTTGTTTATGTTACTAAAGTCAGCAACCTAGAGGCCATCACTAAAATAATGAATAACTAAAATGTAGCATAGACATTTAATAGATGATGAATATAGCAGTGAGAAGAAGCTAGAGGTTTACAAACAACAATATTATTAAATCTTTTTAAAAGTAGGGTTGAGTAACCAAAAAAAATCCAGGACCAGACAGATTCACAGCCAAATTCTACCAGAGGTACAAAGAGGAGCTGGTACCGTTCCTTCTGAAACTATTCCAATCAATAGAAAAAGAGGGAATCCTCCTTAACTCATTTTATGAGGACAGCATCATCCTGATACCAAAGCCTGACAGAGACACAACAAAAAAGAATTTTAGACCAATATCCCTGATGAACATCAATGCAAAAATCCTCAATAAAATACCGGCAAACCCAATCCAGCAGCACATCAAAAAGCTTATCTGCCACGATCAAGTCGGCTTCATCCCTGGGATGCAAAGCTGGTTCAACATATGCAAATCAATAAATGTAATCCGTCACATAAACAGACCCAACGACAAAAACCACATGATTATCTCAATAGATGCAGAAAAGGTCTTCGACAAAATTCAACAGCCCTTCATGCTAAAAACTCTCAATAAACTAGGTATTGATGGAAAGTATCTCAAAATAATAGCAGCTATTTATGACAAACCCACAGCCAATATCATACTGAATGGGCAAAAACTGGAAGCATTCCCTTTGAAAACTGGCACAAGACAAGGAGGCCCTCTCTCACCACTCCTATTCAACATAGTGTCAGAAGTTCTGGCCAGGGCAATCCAGCAAGAGAAATAAATAAAGGATATTCAATTAGGAAAAGAAGAAGTAAAATTGTCCCTGTTTGCAGATGACATGATTGTATATTTAGAAAACCCCATTGTCTCAGCCCCAAATCTCCTTAATCTGATAAGCAACTTCAGCAAAGTCTCAGGATACAAAATCAATATGCAAAAATCACAAGCATTCCTACACACCAATAACAGACAGAGAGCCAAATCATAAGTGAACTCCCATTCACCATTGCTACAAAGAGAATAAAATACCTATGAATACAACTTACAAGGGATGTGAAGAACCACTTCAAGGAGAACTACAAACCACTGCTCAATGAAATAAAAGAGGATACAGACAAATGGAAGAACATTCCACAGTCATGGATAGGAAGCATCAATATCGTGAAAATGGCCATACTGCCCAAGGTAATTTATAGATTCAATGCCATCCCCATCAAGCTCCCATTGACTTTCTTCACAGAATTGGAAAAAACTACTTTAAAGTTCATATGAAACCAAAAAAGAGCCCACATTGCCAAGAAAATCCTAAGCAAAAAGGACAAAGCTGGAGGCATCATGCTACCTGACTTCAAACTATACTACAAGGTTATAGTAACCAAAACAGCATAGTACTGGTACCAAAACAGAGATATAGACCAATGGAACAGAACAGAGCCATCAGAAATAATGCTGCATATCTACAACCATCTGATCTTTGACAAATTTGACAAAAACAAGAAATGGGGAAGAGATTCCCTACTTAATAAATGGTGCTGGGAAAACTGGTGAGCCATATGTAGAAAGCTGAAACTGGATCCCTTCCTTACACCTTATACAAAAATTAATTCAAGATGGATTAAAGACTTAAATGTAAGACCTAAAAACCCTAGAAGAAAACTTAGGCAATACCATTCAGGACATAGGCATGGGCAAAGACTTCATGACTGAAACACCAAAAGCAATGGCAACAAAAGCCAAAATAGACAAATGGGATCTAATTAAACTAAAGAGCTTCTGCACAGCAAAAGAAACTACCATCAGAGTAAGCAGGCAACCTACAGAATGGGAGAAAATTTTTGCAATCTACCCATCTGACAAAGGGCTAATATCCAGAATCTACAAAAAACTAAACAAATTTACAAGAGAAAACCCCATCAAAAAAGGGGACAAAGGATATGATCAGACACTTCTCAAAAGAAGACATTTATGCAGCCAACAGACACATAAAAAATGCTCATCATCACTGGTCATCAGAGTAATGCAAATCAAAACCACAATGAGATACCATCTCACACCAGTTAGAATGGCAGTCATTAAAGTCAGGAAACAACAGATGCTGGAGAGGATGTGGAGGGGAGAAATAGGAAGGCTTTTACACTGTTGGTGGGAGTGTACATTAGTTCAACCATTGTGGAAGACAGTGTGGTGATTCCTCAAGGATCTAGAACTAGAAATACCACTTGACCCAGCAATCCTATGACCGGGTATATACCTAAAGGATTATAAATCATGCTACTATAAAGACACGTGCACATGTATGTGTATTGCAGCACTATTCACAATAGCAAAGACTTGGAACCAACCCAAATGTCCATGAATGATAGACTGGATTAAGAAAATGTGGCACATATACACCATGGAATACTATGCAGCCATAAAAAAAGGATGAGTTCATGTCCTTTGCAGGGACATGGATGAAGCTGGAAACCATTCCCAGCAAGCTATCACAAGGACAGAAAACCAAACACCACATGTTTTCACTCATAGATGGGAAATGAATAATGAGAACACTAGGACACAGGGCGGGGAACATCACACACCGGGCCTGCCATAGGGTGGGAGGCTGGGGGAGGAATAGAATTAGGAGAAGTATCTAATTGACGAGCTGATGAGTACAGCAAACCAACATGGCACATATATACCTATGTAACAAACCTGCACGTTGTGCACATGTACCCTAGAACTTAAAGTATAATTTAAAAAAGGGTTGAGTAAATAAATAAATTCTGTAACAAAATACAATTTATATAAATTTAAAAGATGCATTTGCCAAATAAAACTTTGTTTTTCACTGGTACCTATCTAAGTATAGGCATTAAATGATCTATAGTGGGTGCCTATAAAAGGTAGAAAAATGAATATTTTATAGGTAATAAAGGATAAAAAGATAAGACAATTTATGCTAATAAATTATGAACTGAGGGATGATTACCTCACCTCTCGATATCTGAGGCCCATGAGAAATAAAACAAGCATATGGAAAGGAAGAAATAGACTATCAAAATACATACGGAGAGCAGAGACAGGAGGGAGGAAGGCAAAATGGCTAAGTGATGTATACTATTTTTGGCTAAAGAGCTTGAGTGGTCACTGTGAGCCATTAGAAACTCCAGCCTCTAGCTAACCTCCGTCATAACTGACACCATTCGTGGCTCTCTTTCAGGCTTTTTCATATGTTGTACTATGAGAAAAGTATCAGATATTATGAGTCCCTTAAGTTGGAGAAAAACTTCAGGTGATGTGTATTGTTTTTCTAGCTAATGGATGGAAGGGAATGATGATAGAAGGGGTCTGAGGTACTGTTCTACTGGGGTAAAAAATACTTGAGAACTTTTATACTCAAATTTCCCAAATAGGGGTATCTGAAACATCTTGGGAAATTAAGTAATTCCAGGTCTCTGCCTCCTAATTCTCTTTTCAGTACATCAAATTCCCCTTAAAAACAGGTTTGAGGGCATTTTAAAAGTGACTAATTAGGTAAGATTCATATCATATTCAGAAATTGTGTTGCATTAACACAATATGAAAATGCTGCTATTAGCCACATTTATGTCTTATTAACAGTATAAAGCATTAAGGTGACTTGCTTGGGCAGCCAGTGGTACTGCTAGCCTCTCTGGCACCCATATTAATTACAAAGCCATCCTTGAAAGGGCAGTGTGATAAGGTTGGCTGAAGATGAATAGAAATATGGGACTGTGTTCTTCTATTTCTCTCAGCTCCTTCTCCACTGAAACCTTAATGGTACTTGGGTAAATGATATTCAAGAGCTCCCAATTCCGAGACCCTTAAACCATTAAAACCAGGGAGTGAAAAAGTGTTGTGTGTTACAAAAAGCAGGCCAGGAGAGATGGCTCATGCCCAGTAAAAAATCAAAAACTCATTGCTTGCTCGGGAAACCAGGTGTGAGGAAGGAATTTGATAGCTATCTGGATGCTTAAATCTTAAAATAATATGGAGGAGGAAATTCATAGAATTGAAAATGAAGAGGGGAGCAACAGATCCTAAGCTGGAGAGGGAAACTGGGTAAGACTGACTTTCCTAGCCTACCGAATAATGAAAATATCACCAGGCTCAGCTATCCTGGAGAAAATAAAGGCAGAGATTCATCGAGTGTCATGTTTTCACATATGTGTTAATTGTGCTGATTTTTATTGTTCATGAAACTTTTCCATAAGTGCATGTCAGAAAATCTGATATTTTGTATATTGACCGTCTTTAGATTGTGCTTTTATGTACAGAGTGCTATTAACCAAATCTGCTGAAATGCTAAAATTCTCTAAAATGAGAAATGCACATGCAACTTAGCAATGATCATCTTGGTGGCTTTTCTAAAAAGAGGGAAAGCATGCATTTGCAGAGCAGATAATAAGGCATATTCATCTAAATTCAATTCTTCAAAGTAAAAGTCAACCATCATAAAAAGCCAACCCCTTATGTGAAGGTACAATTATATCTTTCTAAATTATCTATTCATACAAAAATGCTGAGCTTCCAGGGCAGTAAAGGGAATGACCAGAGAGAGATTTCTTACCTACACTTTTGAAGACTAGATTTCAGATGGCCCATGCCCTATTATAAGTAAATTCAAAGAAAATATTACAATAAGCACAAATAATATAACAGCCCTTTAGAAAAGCAAAGTAATATTATTGTAACATATATTATTTGCCTTGCCGAAAATCATAGCCTTAGTCCTTCCTGGAGGAATTAGTTTCTTAACCATCTGTGTAAGGAGAGGCCAGAAATCACCAGAGTAAATGGGATGGGTAAGGATGGGAACATTCAGTCCAGGAAATTAAATGCAAGAGGACAGTGAAGGATAGTCCATGACCACTGACAGAGGGCAACTTCCCTTGCAGCCAGAAAGGGTAGATGTTGCTAAAAACCCTCCAGTGAATTCTCTGCCTTGGAGTTTACCTACCTGGAGGAATGGGGTGAGCAGATGCTTTAACAATATGCATTCCCCATGGGGGCAGGGACAAAATACTTAAGGAGTCAGAATCACATTGCCAGAGGTGATTAAGAAATTTACTGTGAACAGATGGATGTATCAGTGACTGTAAAGGAAAAAGAAGCAGATTTTCACAGATATTAGGAAGAAGATTCCACCGTTTTCTGATGCCCTGATCCTGTATGCACGCAGTCTCCAAAAAAAAGGGCTGTTGGATCCTTAATTATAACATCCTTAGGAGGCAGTCAGGAGCAGAGGATAAAGCGTGGACTTTTGAGTGCCTGAACCTAAATTCCTTCAATTGTTTTTCTGCAGTTTACTTAGTTTATAAGAACCTCAGTCTTCTCTACAGAGTAAGGACAGTAAAATCCTTTGAGGATGCCTGTGGTAATACAGAACCCAGTGCCTGGCATATAATGTAGCCTCAATGAATTGTCTGGAATCTTATAATTATTATTACCATTAACCTTTAGTACTTACTTGTTGACATTCTTATACAATTTTGGACAGAGCTTTCAGAGGTCACTCCTTGGGATCAATGGTAATGTTATTTGGACCTGTGATCTGTATAATGAACACTTCTCTAAAAGGCAAACATCACAGTATTTTTAGAGGATTGTCTATATTTGGGGATAATATCATTTGTATTTGAGATTATCATAACAAGGAAAAGGAAATTTCCAAAATCAAGTTAAAGGAAAAGAGAAGTCTGAGAAGTAGATCTAGAGAAGGAAAAATGAGCTGTGGAAATTATTGACATGCCCAAAACTACCAAAATTAACCTATGGATCTAGTAAACCACTATCAAATAAAGAGCATATAAAGTTCCTCTAAACAGCATTTCTTTTAAAGCGTACGTGTGTGCCTTATCTGGTCTGCACAGCAGAGGGTATCAATGTTCTGTGCACTTTGAGCTTCTGCCTGCTATACAGCAATTGAAAACTGAAAAAGATGCAAAAGAGCAGTAGAGATGATGGAGGTTACAAAATTTGTTTTGAAGCCAGAAAAGCAAAGGGTAAAGATGCCTGGGACTCAATAATAAAAATGTTTCTAAATTGAAGAAAAGACACTCTCTCCTCATAGAACTTTTTTAGTGAAATTGCCCTGACACCTTCCTCTACATACTCTCAACTTTTGTCTCACAAAAACTCTGGCAGCAAGTGAGCAACTCTCAGGTGCATTTCACAGGTGAGGAAATGGAGAGTTAGCCACTTGGGGTGATTGTGGGAGACTCAGGTTTGAAGCTGGGCTCCGTTTCCAATATCTCACTCTCTCTACACACAGAGACTCAATGGAATCTCTTTCTCTTGAGAACTCCAACAATTGATTTCATCTTTGAGAGATGCAATTCTCTCTTGGAGAGAGAATTAATGATATCTTTCCCCATCAAGATTCTTTCCAACTTTTAATGTCTCTGCATTTTTCTTCTCTGAGCCTGGGCTACTGGTTGACCTACTTTGGAAGCAGAAGAAAAAGAACCTATAATAGAAGAAGGAGTCAGCACTAAAATGTCATAAGTACCTCTGAGTTTTAATGAGGTGGCTATAAAATAAAAATATTGTATGTGATGACACATCACATTGCATTGCCTAGGGTGTTATGAAACATATAAGCTGATTGACAGTATTGTCAAAAACAAAAATAGAAAGTATATACCTACATGTCAATAACAGTTTTGAAATAGGCTGGATGTCAGTACACAGCAGCAGCCTGCGAAAGTTTGACCCATATGAATTCTTAATATTTTTGGGAACTGAGTAACTGTATACAAACTGGCATTTTCTAGGATGTCTTTTCCTGCCATCTATCCTTGCCTGTGTTCAAATAAAGGCCTTGCCATTTCTTAACCTCACTGATTTCCAGTTTCTTCATCTATAAAATAAGGATAATAGAATCTAACTCATGAGATATCCCCAGGGATAAATAAAATAATGCAAGTATAGTGTTTACATGATGTTGGTATATGTAACTACCATTAAGTAGTAACTGTTAGCTTTCCCCATGAGTGTCTTTTCTCAGGCTCTGCCAAGAGCAAACATGACCTTGAGCACCACTGCCCTTCAACCTAGAAGTCAGTGCCACTGCTGCTGGTTCTATTGTGCTCTTCAGCACTAGCTCTGACGACCAGAGGTATTCATTTTCTAGGGCTGTCCTAACAGAGTATTTTAAACTGGGTAGCTTTAAACAACAATCACTTACTCTCTCACAGCTCTAAAGGCTAGAGGGCTGAAATCAAGATGTGAGCAGGGCCATGCTCCCTTTAAGACTCACTAGAATCCTTCCTTTCCTCTTCCTAGCTTCTGGTGGAGGCTATCAATCCATGGTGTTCTTGGCTTATAGAAGCATCACCCCAGCCTCTGCTTCTGTCACCCTATGCAGTTTCTTGCACGTGTCTCTGTCTTCCTGTGGCATTTTCCTCCTATAAGGACACCAGTCATATTGGATTAAGGCCTACCATAATCGCCTCACTTTAACTTGATTATATCTGTAAAGACCCTATTTCCAAGTAAGGACACATCCACAGGTACTGGGGATTAATGACTTCAACATATGGTCTTTTTTGGTGAGGGGGCACACAAACCCAGAATAACAAGTTTCTGCCTTGTTCATTTATTCATCCAATTAACTTTTTTTCTTCTGTGCCATGCAACATGCTTAAGCAAGACAGATAATGGTCCCTACTCATGGAAATACCAGTCTAAAGAGGGAGACCGACATTAAAGAAATAACAAAGTAGTAACTGACTACAATGCTAGTGACAGAGGGTGTTATGAGAGCATATAACAAGAATCCCTAACTTAGTCCTTGGAAAGGGAAGCCTTCCCTGCAGAACTGGAAACCCAGCAGGAGCAAGTGAGCTCAAGGAATTAGGTGCGTTGAGGCAGCAAGTTATGTGCAGAGTTCTGAGGAGCAGAAAGAAGATAGATACTTGAAAGAAATTAAAACAATGTGGCGGGAGAGGAAGAGGCCAGGGCAAAAAAAGGAACCAAACTTCCAAGGCCAAAAAATGCCTAAAGAACTTGATCATAAAAGCAGTGGCATCGTGGGAGAATTTTGAGTAGAGAAGTATTCTTATCAGGCTGTTGCCTGCTACCATTTATGCTGAATAAACCACTAACAAATTTTCATAGCTTCACAAACTCCATGTAGAAGCCAATTCTGTGCCTCTTAGCTAAAGCTCTTCCAAATTCTGATCGTTTTCTTTTCTATTTCATGGTCATTAATATCATAGTTAATATCTGCATCATTTCCACTCTGCATTCATTTATTCTCTGTAGAATTATATTCTGTATTACATTCCTATCACCAGAACACTATCTGGACCTCCAGTAAGAGAAGACATGGAACACTTGATTCAAAAGCCTTTATTATATACACATATATGTATGTGTATATATATATATATAAATAAAACATGTATACATACACACAAATCAACTTGGAGTTAGCCCTTTGACAGAGTGTAAATTAAAAATGCAAAGCACTAGAGAAAGTATGTTAAGCTTTGCGATTGAAAAAGATAAGCCCTTTTCACCTGATTGGAAATGTCATGGAAATCTCTTTATAAATTCTGCAAAACTGATTTTGTTAAGTTTTTATAGTTTGATAACATTAAGTATACATTCATGTCTTGATGCTCTTTTTCCTTAAATGTTCCTTTATATTGGCTTGGAAAACCAACAAAATCAAATCATACTTCATTTGCAATTGTCAAGCAAATGAAAGATAAACTGCAGTGGTTTATCCAACATTTGATTCATTCTAGATCTGTTAAATGTTTCAAGTGCAATGGGATCATATCAAACTCTAGGCTCTAAAGAAAAAAGCTACTTTATTCGACTCTGCTGTCTGATGCACAGTATTGTTTAACCAGGAATCATAAACTATAATCATACCAGGATTTTAGTTTGAGTTTGAGACCACCCAGTGACTCAGGGATTAATGCCCCCTGGCATTAGGCAGGAATATTAAATAAAGGGAAATGCTCATCTTGTACCTTTACTAAATGTAATTTATGGTTTAACTATCATATTAAATCCTTTAATTGAAATTTGTAAAACAAATGGCAGTGTTAGTAATTCCTTTATCAGCTTCCAATTCTCTTTCTACTTAACACACACCTCTAACCCAGGGGAAATATAGTTCCCAAATGCAATCCCTGAACTTGGGAAAACGTCATTGAATCTTCACATTGCCTAACCTTCGTGTTCACTATTCTGCAAGATAACACATTTTCGTTTGTCATACAAATGTGTTCATTACTTTTTGTGGTACAAATGCATATTAATAGGGGCTTTCTAGCTTAACGTTATCTGGACTTCTGGCTTACACTGTAATTATACATAAAAAAGAACAATAGTTCAAACAGAACAAGGAACAGAAAAACAGAAACAAAATGGCAACTAAAGAGGTGGAAAGTCAAAAAGCAAATGAAAAACAATAGCAAAGCTACAGAATAAGAAGTACAGTGACTAAAACAATTGGAAAAAGCTAGAATTAGCAGAATATCATTATCATTTTTCCCCACTAGGTTGCTCTCTGCAAAGGCAGTTTTTCGTTTTTTATAATTGGTGCTTTCCAAATATTAATTGGTGCTTTCCAAATATAAGTGTACAGTGGGCTTTTTCTCCTACTATGTGCCTAAATATTTGACAATTTCTCCCTATCCAGAACAGAGAAAAGTGTAAGGGAGGCAAAACCCATTTAAATATTTAAAGGTAAACATATACTCCTACAGCCTTAAACCACAAGCCAGAAATGTCTGTTAGTTCCACTAGATCACAGGTAGGATCAGATTGAGGGAAGGGTTGGCCAGCCCACCGTGTGGGAAGTGCATAAGAGATAAAGAAAAGATCCCAGGAGAACCCATTTGCTTGAAGGAGCCAAAGCTAATGGGACAGCAAGGTGGCAGAGGAGGCCAATGAGACAGCTCCAATCAAATAAAGGGAGCGTGCCCCCAGGCATGAGGCATTTAAGCTATCTGAGGAAGATGCCTGGGGCTTTCCACTCCTCTTAGCTGGCCCATGAGTATCCATGTTAAACTATTTCCTTCTTACTCTGAGGGCAGGTACCTTTCTTCACTGTACAAATACAGCTTTTCCCCCGGCAGACTTCCCAGGAGCTTTGGTACCAGTTTGCTATCAGTTACTATTTCTGCCATGTAAAAGCAGATTCTGGCCAAGTTTTCTCCTCTCTTTTATCATCATTAACATCACGGTCAATGTCTGTTCATTCTCTCCACTCTGCCTTCATGTCCCCTGTGGTATTCTCATCCACGTTTGCCAGATTCCAACCCCGGGACACAATCTAGACCTCAGGACAGAAGACATGGAACATTTGATACAAGTGTATGAAGAATCAACTCAAAAGCCCCACAGCTATTGCTAGAAAACTAGAGAACACTTTTGAACATTCTCCTGAAACCAGAGGGATGCTTCCCCAAAGGGATGGTCATGGGGTCATGGGTACCCCCAACCCCCACCCCACTGGTCATCACCCTCACCCCAGCAACTCCTGTGCCTCTTTTGAGTATGCACTGATGCTTATAGGAAGGTGCCAGAGCCAGTAGGGCCAGACTCTTCCCAGTGCAACTGTACCTGCCTGTGGCCTCTTTCCACCTCATGATGTGGTGGGGCAGCACCCCAGATCTATGTACTTCATTGTGGGCTTTCTGTAAATCCCATTCATGGTTGTGCCTCTGTTCAATGCTGAGAGAGAAACCTGGAATCTGCAGCAGTCCCTCATTTCTGCCATCTGCTTTCATCTGCCAGGGAATCTGTGAGCCAACCCCTCCCTCCCCAGCCTCCTAGTCAAGACCCCTGGGAATTCTCAAGCTTCCTTTAAGGTTCTTCCACCCTCATTTGCAGAGAAACTCTTGAAATCAGTAAAAATGCCTCTGCTGCTGCTACCTTACCTGACATATTGCTTCCAGACTATAATCTGAGGGACACCTACTCCCCATAGTTCATGGCCTGAACCCTCTCTCCTTCCTGGAATGTCTTGAGGTTTTGCCACTTTCTTCAGAGAAGGGTTTGGAGTAAGTGCTGTGGGCCCTTTCTAGCATCGGGTCCCACAACAGTGCCACTAGTTCAGGCAGCTTCTCTAAATCAAAGTCCCCTTCTCTAAATGAAAGCATATTTACATTTCCTTCACATTTCTATCAGGGTCACAGGAATAGAGATGGAGGCATAAGTCTTTGTTTCTGTTACTTTGTTTCATATTGATTTTCTAGCTTGGTTTCTCACAGCCCTTCAGTCAAGGATTGAGACTATTTTCTCCAAATGTGAGAATGTAGCTTGTATATCCTTGACTCCCAAACAGCTAGTAGAGGGCAGGTTTAAACATGGTATTGAACCTCCAGAAGCTGGGATCAATCAGGGGGCATTTTGATGTCCCCAGCAAGTAGCACATGAAAAAACCCCACCTCTATACCCACAACAAATAATCACCCTTGGGGAAAACACAATAACTTTTTTTCTACATTTTCAAAATGAGTTTCCTGTGCACTGAGGGCAGTTCCTAAGAAATCAGAGATGACCTTTACCTTCTCTCCCACTGAATCCCTGAATCTAAGTGATTCAGGGCCCAAAAACAAGTTCTAGAGCTTTCTTCACCATTTCTTGGGTCATTGTATAAAATTAGACCCCTTGCAGCCTTCCCTGGCAAGCCAAAGTTCCCAAGGTCACTTTGCAGATGAGGCACAACTGGAGTTATTGGTGGTGACTTCAATTAGTAGATTAGGAAAGGAAGAAAAAAAGGAGAAAAATATAGATATCCCAAGATCAGAGATATTTCCAATAAGAATTGAAGTCATGTGTCACTTAATGATAGGAATATGTTCTGAGAAACATGATTAGGTGATTTTTCATTACATGAACTTCATAGGGTGAACTTAACACAGACATAAATGGTATAGCCTGCTGCATCCTTAGGCTATATGGTATGACCTGTTGCTCCTAGGCTATAAACTTGTACAGCATGTTACTATACTGAATACTGTAGGCAATTATAACACAATAGTTAAGTATTTGTGTATCTAAACATAGAAAAGGTCCAATTAAAAATGGTATTATAATCTTATGGGACCACTGTCCTATATGCAGTCCTGTCACTGAACAAATTGTCACTATGCTGCACATGACTATATTTCTAGGTTTCATTTTTTTTCTGTTCCTTTATTTCTTCCCTTTTGACATCTTTTTAAACAGAGAAGATGGAAACTAGTTTTTCAAGAGCCTTCAATGTGCTGGGCTCTGTGTTGGCACTTTCCTGGAGTTTTATTTAGTTCTCCCAAGACCCCTGCAAGATAAGATTTCAGGTAGTCAAACTAAGGTTGGCCAGTAAAGGAATTTACCTACAGTCACAGGTGACAGATTCACAATTCAAATTCAAGCGTCTAATCCCATAACTAATGTCCCTTCCTCTACCCCATACCATCTCTCAAAAGCTTCATTCTATGGAAATTCTTCAATCAATACATGGATCGATACATGGCCAAATTAAGGAGGCAACACACTGCAGAGAGCGCCCATTGCACCCATCTCAGTTCAGGAAGCCTGGATTTTTCTTGTTCTTTCCACGAACCAGCTGTGTGACCTTGGACTGTTCATGTAGTCTGTCTGCCTCTCTCATTATCTCCATAAAATTTGTTTCAATAGCAGGATTATTTCTAATGTCTTTTTGAATCTAATATTCTGCGATTCCTATATATAAGTAGATGAAGCTCTTTGAATAAATTAATATATTGGAAATCAAGACACAATTCTTTCTAACTCTTCCCATGATATCCCTCCCTTGAAG